>NW_012267330.1:4004662-4172778 GCF_000151885.1 Dipodomys ordii | reverse complement strand
CCCCATTTGTTAGGAAATGGAAAGACTTGGAAAAAATTATATTAAGTGAAGTAAGCCAGGCCCAAAGAAACATAGGTCCCATGGTTTCCCTTATTTGCAACAACTAGTATAAGTCTAGGACAAGAAGAAAAGGTCAAAAGCTATGTACCTATGATCATATAAGATGATGGTAAGTGAAATGAACCCCAAGATAGGGACACAACTGTTTTATTCTTTCTTGCTGTTGCTTTTTAATGTATTTAAAATGTACTATGTGATTTTTTGTTTATTTTGTATGTTCTTCCTCCATGGTATAACCTCTGTTTTCACTGTATTTGATGTCAGTGCCCTGCATCTTGTATATACATTTTTCTAAGTTGGGGAGGGCAAGGGAAATAACAAAATGCTGAAATAAGGATACAGGTTGACCCATTGTAACAATGAGATGTACAAGAAACTATGGTGAACATGAGGAGGAAATAGTTGGGGAGGTGGGAAGGGAAGGGATGGTAGGGGATAAACAAAGGAGGAGGTAACAATGCTCAATAGGAAATGTACTCATTACCTTACTCATGTGACTGTAACCCCTTTGTACACTATTTGTACAATAAAAAACATTAAAAAGATTTAAATATAAGAATATGCTAGCTAGCAGTGGAGGTTTATCTGTAATTTATGGGATGAATTAAAGAGTGGACAAGGTCCTTGCTCTGGCTCACTGCTAAGCAAAAAAACAAATATAAGTGGTATCTGTGCATCTAAATGTGGGATCAGTATGTTACTACTTTCTCTTCCTCCCCTCCCATCCTACTGCTGCCTTTTGGTTCTTCAAAGCACCAAGCTATCTTGAGAAAATATACATAGCTCAGAATAGGAATGAGCAAGGCAAAATAAGCTATGCTCATTAGAACATCTTCATAATTAGGAGCTCCTCTGAGGAATAGAACTGTTAGGGTTGACTCCTTATTTCTCTTCTAAAACTTATCTTCTTTTGACTCACTTTTCTTACCATTTTAATGGGGGGTAAAAGTTCCTATTACTCTCATCATTTGAAAAGATGCCATGGGGATTCCATTCCTACCTCCCCCATAAGAGAAAAAACTCAATCCTCAAGCAAAAGGCATGAGTTTTACTCTCTCTGCATCCTTAAGAAATATATATCATCCATTTGCTCTACTAAGAGACAAGATGAGAAGTGAGAAAGTCTTGTCTCCTTGGGTTCTATGATAGCTCATCCATTCCTCACTGCACAGCCTTGTCTTTTGAGATCTGTTCTTTGTGTCTGTATTGTGGTGAACTCCTTCACAAAGACCCAAAGTCCACCTCAGGAGCACTTAAACTAAGAACACAGTGGGTAGCAATTATGGAGAAATTTAAAGCATACCCAGGAGGCTTCAAAAGTAAACATTTCTCTGGGCAGATGTGTTATAGCTGAATTAACTGGGTGTTTGTGTAACTGCAATGAATCTGAGAGATAACAGTCTTTATTGCCTGTAGATGTAGCTCGTGATTTCAAAATACAAGTGGTGTTAAATGTTCCCAGTAGATGCTCAGGCAGTTTGTTAACCAAACCAGGGTGGCTGCCAGGTGATAATCATGCTGCCTTGGGTTATTTGTTCAATTCTAAATAATAATGCTCCCATCACCCTCTACTTAAGGTTTGTTTATTTTGCAAAAACTAGGGTCAGGTTAAACTTCAATTTCATTTGATCACATTCTCTGCTAAGATCCACTCCAAAGAGTGAAACTCAAGATTCATTTCTCTCTGGTTACTCATTGTTTAAAGGTTTTTCCAGAAAGGGAACAAACCAGATTCACCATTTAGGCCAGGTGGGTCATTTTGGATGACTTCCACTTTAACAGGGAAGCTATAACAAAGATACACAGCCTGCATGTTCTGTTCTTGTCTGATTTCATCAACAAACTTCTGTGAGATCCCTTCTAGTCCAGGGACAACCTGGATGGACACCACAGAGCCTAGAAAAATGAGATGATAAAGCATTGGCTCATATTGGCTGAGATAATAATCCCTGTACCTATTACACATACTTATGTATTTGCATTGACACCCAAAATAACAACATTCTTTAATGAAAAAGAAGAAGCAATCCAAAAATTCATATGGAATAATAGAAGACTTCAAATAACTAAAACAATCCTCAGCAGGAAGAACAGTCCTGGAGTAATATCAATACCAAACTTCAAACTCTATTACAAAACATTACTCTATTACTAAACATGTTACCTTTGCACAGAGCACATGCACTTAACCAACATGAAATTTAGTGCAATCAGGAACTGGTTTAATTTTGGTCCAACTGAGGCCAGGGTGAAAGAAGGTCTTCCCAGCTGCTCCTCACAGGAAAGGCTTCACTCTTCTTGTTAAGTGCTTCATATGAGTCGTTATAGTTTATATTTCTAGTAAGCACATATGGTTGGCATTATTTCCCACCTGAGAAGAAAAGACAGCTTGCTAATGCCACATGGAAGGAAAATAGCAAATCTGAGACCACAATCCAATCTGTTCTATTTCATCTATCCCTTGTATTTGTGTTGTTTTTGTTTTGGTAGTATTGGTCTAGGGCTGAAACTTGGTGTTTTGCATTTGCTAGGCAGGTGCTCTCATGCTTAAAACATACCCTCAGACCTTTTAAGTCTAGAGATTTTTCAGATAGTACCATGCTTTTTTGCGTAGGCCAGCCTGGACTTCTGTCATCCTGTTTATTTATGGTCCCTGCAGTAAGTTGGATGACAGGTGTGTATACTATCATTCCCAGTTTTTTTCAGTCACATGGGATCCTGTAAATAGTTTTTTGTTTGTTTGTTGTTTCTTGCCAGGGATATTCTGAAAATGTGATCCTCTCAATCTCAGGCCCCCAAATAGCTAGGATGACAGATATGCCACTGTGTCTAGCATTGGTTGAGATGGGTCATGTGAACTTTTTGATTACAATCACTATCATTGTGTATCTCAGAGTATATAATGTCTGAATGATTGTCCCAAAGGCATTATATACTCTGAGACACTAATGACAGAGATTGTATCCAAAGGGTCACATATGAAAATATCCTGAAGGAGATAAGGATTTCTGATGCTGAGTCTGCAAACATTTGACTTCAACATGTTTTATTGAATAAATGAGATTAAAATGAAACTAGATTGTGGAATTGTTGAGAAGTAGATCTTAGCTGAAGCAGGTTTGTTCAGTTATAGAATCATTGGAGAGGTAAGCATTATACTTCTTTTTTTTTGTGGTACCAGGAATTAAATGTAGGCCTCATATTTGCTAGGCAAGCTCTCTATCACTACCTTACATGCCCAAATTTTTTTGTGAGAAAGGTGCTTTCTATATGGCTCAAGGTGACCTTGAACTCATTAACTAGCCTAGGCTAGCCCATAACTCCAGGTCCTCCTGCCTCTGCTTTGTGCACGCTGAGATTGTAACCACTGTATCTGATGCACATCCTTATTTATTTGCATTGACACCCAAAATAACAACATTCTTTAATGAAAAAGAAGCAATCCAAAAATTCATATGGAATAATAGAAGACTTCAAATAACTAAAACAATGCTGAGCAGGAAGAACAGTCCTGCAGTAATATCAATACCAAGCTTCAAACTCTATTACAAAGTAACAGTTATAAAAGCAGCTTGGTACTGGCTCATGAACAGTCCTGAGGACCAATGGAATAGAATTGAAGACCCAGAAGGAAACCCACAGACTTACAGCCACCTAAAAATCTTTGATAAGGGAGCCAAAAACACAGGATGGAAGAAAGACAACAGGTGCTGGAAGAATTGACTATACTTGTGGATCAAAGACCTCAATGTTAGATCAGATACCCTGAAAATATTACAGTAACAACTAGGGGAAACACTAGGACTCCTTGGCACAGGTTGAAACTTTCTAAGTTTCTAAGGCTGGATGAATGGGATTGTATCGAACTCAAAAGTTTCTGCATGACAAAGGTAGCAAGATAAATAGAAATCCCACAGATTGGGCTTTACTATCTTTATGATCTTTATGACCATTACTAGCTATACAACAGATAAGGTCCTCATATCAAAATATACTCAGAGCTCAAAAAATTAAACCCCCTAAAAACAATCCTCAAAGAAACAACAACCTCACTAATAAGTGGGCTATAGACTTAAAGAGTGACTTCTGTGAAGAAGAAATAAGAAAACAACAGACACATGAAGAAATGTTCAACATCTTTGGCCATAAAAGAAATGTAAATCAAAACAACATTGCAATTCTACTTCATCCCAATTAGAATGCCCATTATCAAGAAAACTAATAACAACAGATGCTAGTAGGAATTTGCCAAAAGAGAGCACTACTATACTGTTGGTGGGAATGTAAACCTGTTCAACCACTCTGGAAAGCAGTATGGAGGTTCCTCAAAAGACTAAACATAGAGCTCCCTTATGACCCAGCAGTCCCACTCCTGGATATTTACCCAAATGATCACAAACAAGGCCATACTAAAGCTACCAGCAGAACCATGTTTATTGCAGCATTATTTACCATAGCTTGGATATGGATGGAATCAACCCAGATGCTACTCAGTAGATGAATAGATCAAGATGGGTATATATACACATTGGAGTTTTTTGCTTCCATCTGAAAGAGTGATATTGCCCCATTCATAAGGAAATGGAAAAACTTGAAAAAAATTATATTAAGCAAACTAAGCCAGACCCAAAGAAAAGTAGGTTGCATGGTTTTCCTCATTTGTACTAACTAGAACATGTCTAGGATATTCTTAGTAGAGGATCACAATAGTCAGTAGCTATGTTCATATGACTATATTAAATAATGCTTATCAAAATGAATTCCAAGAAATGGGTTTTTAGTGAACTGTCTGTAGTTAATTCCTTTTCTCTCATTGTTTCTACTTTTGCTTTATTCCCTGTTGTCACTGTTTATTTTTATTTCTGTACTCTTTGACTTGTATATAAGTTTATCTGATTGGGGGAAGGAAAGGAGAATTACAGAAATGGAGGGACAAAGGGTGATATTCAGTAGAACTATGTTGGAAATGAACTTTACAACTTGGGGGAGTAGTGGGAGAAAATGAAGGAGGTGTACACTGTTCAAAAGAAATGGACTCATCAACTTATTTATGTAACTGTAACTGCTCTGTAAATCACCCTTACAATAAAATTTTTAAAAGAAAATGTAATTGCTGTTTTATTTGTACAAACAACATTTTACTTGAAACAAAAAGTTTCTTTCATTCTCTCCACTTTGTGTCTTTTGAAGTACTAGGTATTATTTGCTCCTATAACAGAGAGTTAGGGCTAAATAGGAAGGCAAGAATTTGAGCATCAAAGACCTGGGATGGTAGATTGAACTGGGACCTGAGTAGGCTTCTGACATGGTGAAATGGTTGTCGGGATGCATGAACATTGTCATGGCTGTGTTTTTCCTGTTACAGGTGCACACACTGAGTCAGAGTTACTTGACTCACATAAGATTCTAAGAGGAAAAACTTGGATGTTTACCTTGTTCTCTGGACTCTGAAGCCTTTCTTCTATTTTCCACTAAAATCTTTCTTTCCAAAGGCCATAAAGAGACAGGATAAAAGAAAATAGATAACTAGAAACACCTATCACTAGGCTTGTCTTACAAAAGTTCCAAAAGGCAGAACACTCCTGGGAAAAAGGGCTCTCCCACTCTCTCATATTCATGTATGTGTGTATACATATACATATATATGTATATATACAAGCACTCTACCATTAAGCTCTATCCCACTCCAACACCTGCTATTAGAGACAATGAGAAAATGAAAAATATGCAAACAAGATAATTTCAGCCACATCAACTCAGACCAAAGAAAGTGAAACATGGGGTTAGGAGACTTCAGAGTCATCAGAGAAAGGAAAGTTTCTCTTGAAGTTAGCATGAGGTCTGTTTGATAAAGGAAAAAAAAAACACATCTGGATAGAGAAGAAGAAAGAAGACAGAGGCAAAGTACAGAGGGTTAAGACAAGAATAATGTTCAAGTGGTCAGGAAACAGGAAGAATTTCTGAGTAGCTGCATCCTAAGGATAAATTATCTGCTCAGTTGATTGGAAGGTATTTGGGGCATAAAGACTATGTTTTTCAAAAAGAATAAAATAGTTAGTAAGAAGAAGTAGTAGAAGAGGACATAGCTCAAAAATAAAACCCACAGAAAGAAGTAGCAGATGTCAAAGTGAAGGTCTTGGGAGAGCTCTTAGAAAAAGAATCACAAAGGCCTAATAGCTGTGTGTACATAGATCATATAAAATGATACTATCAAAATATGCTCCAAGAAATGGCAACAAGAGGTTTTTTATTGTACTGTTTGCAGCTTTTTCTTTCTTTCTACTGGTTTATTTTCTTTTGTTGTGATTTTTAATTTCTCTTCCCTTTATCTGAGTTGGGGAGGGGAAGGGAAAGCACAGAAACGGTGGGACAAACGGTGAAGCAATTCAGCAGTGAAGCTCACTACACACTATGTTGGAAATGAACTATACAACTTGAAGGGAGGGATTTCGGGAGGGGAAAAACTGGGAGAATATGAAGGAGGGGTAACACTGTTCAAAAAGAAATGTACTTGTTACCTGACTTACGTATATGTAACTGTAACCTCTCTATACATTACCTGTACAATAAAATTTTAAAAAGAAAAAGTTTTTTAATCTCTTCAGGTCTCCTTCAGTTAATGGTGACCTCAAGGACATTTAATTAGATTGATCTCACAATGGCTCCATGCTTTGAGATCAAATACCCTGAAGTACAAAAGAATTGTACTTTGCTGAAGGCAGAAGGATGTAGCCCCAAACCCAAATGGGAACCAAAAAACCCAAGGGCAGACTTATCTGAAGATGTTCTTTTGTAGTGAATGAATTGATCCAGAGATAGAACAGGAATAAAACATGAGAACAGGAAAAGAATTCACATGTATTTTCATATATTTTGTTTAATTGATAAAATCTACTTACAGAAATAGTGAAAGACAAAATTTAAAGGCAAATGAGTCTTGGGTCCTCATGGTTAAGACCCATAAATTGTAGAGTGAGAAAACTTGAATTTTCAATTTCACTTGAGTTTCCACTTAACTAATTGCAAAACCTCTGGCAGGTTACTTGGTAATTGTTAGGGCTCAATCCCATCACCTGTAAAATGGAGATTATGGTAATTAAATAATAATACTTAGCCATCTAGTAATTGTAGTTTAAGTTATTTTAAGAAGTAAGTGAAATTTTACAAGTACCTAGGGAATAATCAGAAAATGTCATAAGCTGTCAACTATATTAGGAAGAAGCTGTGGAGAGTTTTTAGAAATGTGTGGGTGTGTGAGAAAAAAATGAAAGGAAGTCATAAGGCATCTCTGAGTGCTTTTGAGCAGGGACATAGAACAAAGGAATCTGACAAATTGCTCCTCCTCTTTGGGTCTGACTTAGCTCATCTGCAAACCAAAGCGATACCGGGACAAAGGAGCCAAGGCAGGCACCCAAGTCCGCCTTGAAAAACCGCTGTTTGATAAATTAACACAGATAGATATCATTTGGTTTTGATCTAAAACTAAAGAGCTTAATCATCCTAGTTTGTGTGGAACCAAAAGATGTCTTAGGATGCGGTACTCACACTTGTAATGCTCCAATTAAGACTGGTCACCTGTGGATGGCTGGTCACCCGTGGATGCCGCTTCTATGGGAGGACAGGGGATAGGGATGACTTCAATGGCACCTGATTGGCACTCTTCTTCACCCCACCTGTGGCTTCCTTGGGTCACATACTTATTTCTAATTCTTAGTCCTTTTACTCTGAGCCTGACAGCAATGGAGAGGGAACATTTCACATTATCACCTCCAGTGCTGTTTCTGGATGTGTAAAAACACTTCCACATTAACAGTTCAGAGAGCTCCTAACAGAGCTGAGGGACTAATCACTTGTCCTTATAGGCAGTCTTTCTTTAATGGAAAAGCTATTATTTCCCTTCCTTTCCCCAAAATACATAAAAGCAATCTTCAAAGCTTCCCATAAGAGTTCTTAAAGCAACTTATAGAGATGGAATACTTCTTACCACTGACCTTTTATTCTCTATAACCATATAGCAAGCATTGCTTCTCCTCATTGTCTACCTAGCAAACTTCCAATCATGCCAACACAAGAGATTCCTGCCAGAGAAGCCCTCCCTTATATCCCCAGATTTTATCAATAGACACCCCCTCCAAGTTCCCCAGGTTGTCTTTTTGCATGATTCTACCTGAGCTGTTAATCACATAGCTCTAATTTTTTACTCACCCATTACTTGCAGCAGTTTTGTTGTTGTTGATCTGGTACTGCAGCTCTAACTCAGGGCCTAGGGATTGTCTCTTAGCTATTTTGCCCAAGACTGCCACTCTATCATTTCAGCCACAACTACACTTCTGGCTTTTTTTTCTTGTTGTTTCATTGGAAATCAAAGTCTTACAGTCTTTTTTGCCCAAGCTGACTTCAAACTGCAATCCTCAGATCTCAGCCTCCTGAATAGCTAGCATTATAAGAGTAAGCTACCCACTTCTGGTTTATCTCAGTGTTTTGTTTTTTTTTTTTGAAGGCCAATCAATCTAGTATGCAGCCGTGGGACTGGTGTTACACAACATGTATAAAAGATCCAGAGACAATTCCTCATTCCCCGTTTCCCCACCCTCACACCTAAAAAGGCAAAGTTCAGGATGAGATTGTGGAACATGTCCTGTTTCTCCTGTCTATTGCTTTGGTTCATTCACGGAAAACCTTCCAATAATTTTCCCAAGATACAAATGAAACCTACTAATACAATTTCAAACCTCATTGAGCAACCTTGAGCCCCAAGTCTCTTGAGTGTTAGTGCATGAATAGGACTTAAAATAATTAAAAATAAGGCAAAATGAAATAAACCTGTGGAACGGATGTTACAAGAGGCACGGATTGGATACCATATAGCTCCAGCATGCACAAGAGCTAATTATCAACTAATTACCACCACAGTAGCTTATTTTCATCAGGAATGAAGAACTGATGGTGTTGGGAATGGCTTAAGAATCTCTCTCAAGCTCTGGGCTCAGCCATTTGTTCAGAAGATATTGAATTACTCCCTGTGTGAACAAAGAGGATAATGACTTTTTTTTATTTAATCCGGTGGCTTGTTCATTGGGTTAATGGGTATTCAAATTCTATAACAAACCATAATACTTCCGTAGGCCTGAAGAAACAACGTGAATCTGCTGAAAAGGCAAGCAAAATTGTGCTATCTGATTTCTGGCCACCTCACTGGGCTTTGTGGGAGGAGAGGGAGTCAGTTTTGGACTGACAAAGAGTAAGGAAAAAGACACCCAGGAACCTAACCTTGATGCTAGCTGACCCACTATCAGCGGTTGCCCTTTAACTCTATATTTGCCAGAGAATAAGTCCCATTTCTGTTTTTCTAGTCATGTTTCCATCCCTGAAACATGAATAAAATCCCAGAAAACTTTCTTCTTCCAGTGTTGGTATTAGAAAGCCAGTAGAGCTGTCCACCTCAGTCCTTGTGTCCTGGGAGAGATGAAGAATATAGGGAAAGTGGTAAGAAAGGCTATTCAGAGACTCTATCAGGTCTGTCCACTCACATGATACATCAATAAATGGACATGGTGAAGGGTAGTTCAGTTCATCTTAAACTGTATTTGGAGTACAGACCTCAGATTTGCATTTGAATAGAGGAAGAATTAGGTGCAGTTGGTAGGTGCAAAGGTGTGTATATGAATCCTAATTGTAGGTGTGGCCTGACAAGTCCTGTTCTGGTTTTCCCAGTTTCCTGAAAAGTTCTTATCATCACTTGAGGGGAGCGGTCTGGTCCCCATGAGCTGGTTCCTCCAGAGTAGACTTCCTCATGATAGTCTCTGGATACTGGGTGTCAGAAATACAGAACTTGGCAAGGCAAAGTTACTTCGGTAGAAGGGCATACTACTGGCAGGAAGCCATTTAAACAACTACAGTCGGCAGGCAGTTCATCCAGGTTTTAGCCCTGACGTATTACTGCCCTCCATTCCAACTGGTCATAACTGACATTCACACTCTTGGATGAGTAGCTTGTTCAAAAGAGAAAGTTTTCCGGGGTAATCAACCAAAACCACGATGCCTGGCCAAAGCAGGAATTTGTCAGAGAAACAATTCTTACTCAGCTGGGTCTATACCACTTGAGCCATGCCTCCAGACACTAGAAAAACAATTCTTATAACAGGATATAGCTTAACTAAAATAGTTTCTTATAAGATGGCAGCTACCCTTAAAGTGACAGTACTTATGTCAAGGAACCAGTTTGACAGAAAAGAATCTAACTTCTACAATAATTGTTTGTATTTGGAGGTGGTCTGTCCTACAAAACTGCTGTTCTTAGGGATCATTTCAGTCTCTTATAATAAAGATGTTACCCATCAGTCATATCTTTCCTGGAACCAAGGCTGGTCACAAAGTAACTATAGAGAGGATGGCTTTAAGCAAAGATAAATACAAAGTGCAGTTATGGCTGCTAAGCATTACTGCTGCTTTTATTTTCATTTTTTTATTTTACTATAATTTTTTAAATTTAAAAATTTTTTAATGAAAAATTTAAAATTTCCATTCAACATGTCAGTTTATGAATACAGTGCATCTTGACCAATGTCACACCTTGCATCCCAATACCATCCTACTCCTGCATTTAGTTAATATATGGATCCAGGTAAGGAATTAGTTCTTTTCAGCAAATAGCATTACCGGTTGGTATTTGAGTACTTATGGAGATTTTCTGTGAGAAATTCCTATCCCTCAGTCTACCCTACAGGCTGAGGTACAGGGTTTTTTTTTTTGTTTGTTTGTTTTTTGTTTTTTCTCTTCTTAAATGCAGTCACTATTGATACCTCCCTTTAAGGACTACAAGTCTTGGAGAATTTTTTATTGTAGGTTTTATTTGAATATCTTCATTATTCATGACTAGCAACTACTGATCAGTACTAGGAAGTTCAGTTAAGAAGCTCTAAGAAAACTGTTACCAGACACTAGCTAAGGTTTCAAGTTTAGGAGTTAGACATATCTACCTTCTCAGTAATATAACACTCACTAAGTCATAAGTATTCTGAATGTTTTATAAATGTGGAATGTACAACATCTAGAGACAACTGATACTGTAGTCTGGAGGCTCCTCAGCCTCCCACCCCTGACCCAGCCCCAATTCCACGGAGCCAGTATTTGCTGCTCTCTGGCTATTCTTCAGCATTTCTAACATTGTCAATTATTTTCTAATATGATTTTCCTTCTATTTCTCTAAACAAGAAACCAAACTACAACCTAACTAACCCTCACATACTCTTTGCTAGATGTTAGAAGCATTTCAGTTATTTTTATCCTTTATTTTTTGCCAGTCCTGGAGCTTGAACTCAGAACTCAAGGCATGATCACTGTCGCTGAGCTTTTTTTGCACAATGCTAGCACTCTACCACTTGAGCCACAACTCCACTCTTGGCTTTTTCTGTTTTTGTGGTACTGAGGAATCAAACCCAAGGCTTCATGTATGCTAGGCAAACACTCATACCACTGAGCTACATTCCTAGCCCAGGAGAGTTAATTTATCCGACTTCAGCTAGCATGTGAACCTTCAATGCCTTTACTCTTGATCAGGATATTCATCCTGGTGTTATGTAGACCCTGAGAACTGGAGACTATTTTTGGTAATCTCTCCCTTCCTACATATGTCCCCTGCCAGAAATTGAGCATTTTTTGTGAACTAAAATATGGAATATAGATTGTATTTAACCCTCTCCCCTCTCCAATAGGCCACTAGTGCCTAGTGACAAATTCTTGGGTAAATAATATTATTTCAGTTAAACAAAATATAAAAAGCAAAAGAGAAATGAAATACATACTAGAGAGAGGTGAGAAAAACTCATTAGTATTGGCAATCTGCCACTCCATCCCATTAACCTGATTTAACCACATAGAATATAAACTCTGACATATGATTTTTAAAAAAAAACCCAACAACAATATACATAGCTTCTGGTGAACCTGTAGCAGTTTATGTTAAAACACTAAAACAATAATTATCACAGCACATTATTTCATTTTGAATTTATTTGAAAGTTTTATCCAAAAGGCATGAAGTATTTCCCTGAGTCACAATATAAATACTAAGTGAATATTCTCACATACCTGGACCATTACCTGTTTTGAACTCCTTTCTAAACAGGATTTATATGTGGTACACAAATACACATACATCTGCATACAAACTTTTTATGCAGTGTTTATTTAGCAACTATTTTTATGTATTTAACTCATTGGATTATATAGTGCTATTAAAGTTCACCTACTAAATATACATAAATTTATGGAATTTTTTATGATGGTACCAGGAGTGGGTGCTTTCCCTTGGCATGTGTGTGTATGTGTGTGTGTGTGCGCGCGCGCGTGCGCTCCCTATGTCAATCATGGGGTTTGAACTCTGAGCTTGGGCACTGTCTCTGAGCTCTTCAGCTCAAGGCAATCACTCTACCAATTGTCCCCTCGCTTTTTTTGCTCAGGTCTGGCATGTTACCACTTGAACTACACCTATGTTTAATTGGAGATGAATCTCATGGACTTCCGTGTCAGATTGGCTTTGAACCTGAATCTATAGATCTTAGCCTCCTGAGTAGTTAAGATCGCAGGAATGAGCCATCAATACATGCCTTTATGGAAATTTTTAACAGCCCTGTGCTATGAGAAAGCTTAGCTTTATGTTGTCTTTAATGTACTATGTGATTTTTTTTGTATGTTCTTCCCTCAGGATGTAACCCTTTTTGTTCACTGTATTTGATTCCAGTACCCTGCATCTTATATATACATTTTTTCTAATTTGGGGAGGAGAAGGAAATTAACAAAATACTGAAACAAGGTTATATGTTGACCCATTTAACAATGAGCTGTACAAGATACTATGTTGAAAATGAACTTTACAGCTTTGGGGTGGAGTTGGGGAGATGGAAGGAAGGGATAGTAGGGGAAAAACAAAGGAGGGGGTAACAATGCTTGATAGGAAATGTACTCATTACCTTACTCATGTAACTGTAACCCCTCTGTACAGTATCTTTACGTTAAAAATATTCTAAAAAATTGTAATGGTATAGAGGGAAAACTCAAATCCCATAGCATTTCAGACCTGTTTTGCACTCATCTACTGTTTTTGCAAGAGAATGAATTTCTTCCCATGAAAAAGAAAGACAGCAAAGTATTATTAATTCAAACTCTCACTGAGAACAATCTTATAACAGTTGAAAATAGGGTCCAAGAACATTTGGGGGAACACATATTGATATCTTTTCAAATAATCATGGCTTAATGCTACTATTAACATAGTGTTACAGAGCAAAAATAAAAAATAAATAAGCCTGCTTGGACAGACTGCAATGAATAGTTATGTGGGTTGTTTGCAATTATAATACCAAAATGGCAGTAGTTAAAATTAAAATGCTTTACAAGTGGTGGGTCTTAAGTATATTAATATTCCCCTCAGATTTTACTGCAGTCTTAAACTGCCTAGGTAGTACTATCTATACAACTATGACAAATTCTCAGATATATGGGAGGAAAGACAGTAAGTTTTCATTGTGTGTATGTGTGTGTGTGTGCATTTAAATTTAAGAAAAAAGAAAGGTTTGAATTATGTGAAAATTAACTGGAGAATATGTGGTATATTTTTTCAGAATAGTGTTAGCAGTCTTCTTATAACTTTCAAAGCTTTCCTTAAAAAGTAACATCTTCTCCAAGAGGGTTTGATTTCAAATATTGTTCCTTCTTTAAAAGGTGTTCTATAAATTACAGAGTGAAAATGATCTTAAAGGACAGTAGACTTGCAGAGTACAATGCCAAGGCCTTGCACATTCTCTGTGTAATTTGCACTTCATCCATCCTCTTGATTTATCTGTCAAATGAAAACAGATCTAGAGACAAATTATTTACAGTGAAATTACTTCCGGAGAGGATATACTAGCTGTTTTCACACCTCTGGAGTATGGCAAAAATTTAAAAAGATTATAGTGTTCATTTGAACAAGCAGTCGCTTCAACTTTTAGAGGTCTAGTGATTAGAGGGACCAGTCGAAGACAGTTAAATTTTCCTTTTAAGTGTAAATAGAAATTGTGCCCAATCTTCTTAGAACTTTTAACACACATGAAATACAATGCATTGTTCTATTATTTTCTCTAGATGCCATTCTTTCTTCTTCCTTTTCCTTCTTTCTCCTCCTCATCTTCTTGTTTTGTTGTTGTTTGTATTTTGTTCTTTTGCCTTATATTCTCACTCAGCTTGCTTGCTCGTGACTTCTGCTCTATCACTTGATCCTTGCCTCCAGCCTCACTTTTTGCTGGATCCTCTCACCTCAGTCTCCTGAGGAACAAGGACTATGGGCATAAGCCACTGTCCCATGCCACTCTTTCTGCTTTCTGAATGACATCCGCTAAACACAGAGCTCAATGCTAAGCCTTTCTAACCAAGTCTGTGAGGAACTTGGTACTATAATCATTTCAGAGATAAGACAGAGGCCAGGAAGTTTAATAACTTGACTTTGTTCATAAAGCAGCTCTAAAATAGTAGAGGCAGGATGTAAACAAAGGTTTTTTTGTGGGTCATTGGCTTGAACTCTGGGCTTGGGCACTGTCCCTCAGCTCTTCAGCCCAAGGCGAGCGCTCTACCACTTGAGTCACAACGCCACTTCCAGTTTTCCAGTGGTTTACTGGAGATAAGAGTCTCACAGACTTTCCCTGCCTGGTCTGGCTTTGAACCGCGATCCTCAGATCTCAGCCTCCTGAGTAGCTAGGATTACAGGCATGAGCCACCGGCACCCGGCTGTAAACAAAGGTTTGCTGTTATTGAGCTTCCATACTAATAATTTCAGATGAAGGTTTGATATTTTAGCCTTTTCCAACCTCTTTCAGAATCTTATTCACTGTTAAAGGCTCAGTATGAATACAGCTTTCTCCCCTGTCTTCTCCTGGAGCACAACCCAGAGCATGACTCTTAGGGACCCTTTGGACTGGGAATTGCTTTCACCTGTGTTTCATGCAGTTCTTGGAGTCTACATCAGTCTCCCTGGCTTTTCTATCTGTTCCTTAAAGCAAAGAGAGAGCCTAGCTATGCTGTTCTTCCCAATGCCCCTGTGTAAATAGTGCTTGTGGAAAAGAAGAAACATTCCAGGGAGGTAGCTGTACCTCTGGTAGGAGGATCCCATGAGCTGCATGAAATGAGATAGAGTAAATGGTGCAGATAGGAAGAAGAGGAGGAGGAAGGGAGGCAGAGAGGGAGGGATGGAGGGAGGAAGGGAGGAAGGAAGGAAAGAAAGAAGGAAGGAAGGAAGGAAGGAAGGAAGGAGCAGAAGTAAAAGGGAGGAGAAGAAGGAGAAGGAGAAAGAGAAGGAGGAAAAGGAAGAAGAGGAGGAAGAGGAGAAAGAGGAGGAGGAGGAAGAAGAGAAGAGGAGGAGGAAGAGGATGTGGTCATGGTGGAAGAGGAGGAGGAGGAGCCAAAATAATTGAAAGGAGTGAGGAAAGACAAGAAGCATGTATCAAGGCCAAAGTCAAACCAAAAATGGCAGCTATCTAGTACAATCCTTTATTGGGAGGATTCAGAGCAGAATTTCTGGAATTTGAAAACAAGCATGCAAGAGACATGTTTCAGGTGCCTCCTCTGACCTTTCATTTCTTTGGGATTATAAAGCTGAGTACTATTCATGGTAGGAAATTTCAACAATTTATATAAGCCAGAAAGCTAATTAACCTTGTCATCCAGAAAATAAGAGAAGTGCATATATCATGGCTCTGTCTCAGATGCATATTAGAATCACATAGGAGATTCTTTTATATACCTATACCTAGAACACACTCCATACCAAATATTGCAGAATATTTGGTTATGGGACCTTGAGATCAGAATTTTTTTTAAAGTAACACTGAAATCTGAGGATCATAGTTCAAAGTCAGACTGGGAAGGAAAGTACAGGAGACTCTTATTTCCAATGAACCACCCAAAACCAAAACAAAAACAAAAAAAAAACAATAACAGCAAAAAAAAATCCCTGGAAGTAGAGATGTGATTCTAGTGGTAGAGCAGCACTAGCTTTGAGCACAAAAGCTAAGGGACAGCACCCAGGCCCTGAGTTCAAGCCCTGGGACCAGCGCGCGTGCGGAATCCAATCCATTCCATGCTCAGTGTGGCAAGATTGTATGGTTGTGTCAGTGAAATGCAGCAATGCCTGGATGAAAGGTTTCTTACCAATACTTCTTTGAATAAGCTACCTGAACTGTGAGCTTCAGTTCCTTACATGTCAGGTGATAGGGCAAGGAGTTAACATTTTATATTTGCCCAAATATTTAAGAAGATGTTGAATCTGAAGATGGGAAAGAAAGGTTGGTTTTGAAACCTATATAATACTTGAGTCGAATAGTAACTAATACTATTTGGACATCTGGAATCAAGCTCCGCATTTTAAATTGATTGCTTAATTTAATAAGCTTTGTTTTATAGATGAGGAAGCAGTAAAGGAGCTAAGTAGCTTGCCCAAGGACATGCAGCTGCCTGGAGCAGTGTGGACTGGGCATGCAGGCCGTCTGATGCCAAAGCCCATGATAGATACACCACTGTCGCTACCACCATCTTTCCCAGTCATTTCCACAGCCCCTGTGGATTTTGGATTCCCAACCATTTCTGCACTCTTAATTTGAACATCTGATATTTGGAATTAGGCAAAAAAAAAATCTTGGCAGAAAGCTAAAGAGGATGTGCCATTTGCACGTCTGGGTACACACACCAATGGCACATTAATGACACCTAAAGATGGCATTTATATGACGTCTGTAATATTGGTTCACCATCTGCAGCTTAATTTCTCTGAAGAAAGCCAATATGCCATTTGAGGTTTAACTTCCTAGCCTAGAGACTTCTTCAGGTGTATAAATGCTTTCTTGCCTAGAATGAATCAGAAAGCAGGGCCTACGGGCTCTGTGCCATTTAGTGATTGGTGCAAAGGAAAGGATGGGGATGGGAAAAGCAGACAGGGGTGGGAAGTATCCCTGGCAAAACTGGTTTTAGCTCTGTGCTGGTAGGGGAGCAGAACCACCATGTATCGGAGAGAATCATGCAGAAGAGAAGGCCTTTAGAAGTATTTTTAATATACAACATCACCTTTCATTTCTCTCCCTCCTCATTCTCTTTCTCCCCATCTCTTCTTCCCTCCCTTTTTCTTGTGTGCTGGTACTGTGGCTTGACTCAGAGCCTGTGCTCTTGCTTGGCTTTCCAGGATGGATAGTTGCCACTTGAGTCACACCTTATTTCTGACTTGTTGGTTGCCTGCAAATTAGGGTTTTAGGGCTCTTTCTGCCTGGGCTAGTCTGAGCCCTAATCCTTTGATCTCAGTCTTCTGGATAGCTAAGATTACAACTATAAGCCACTGTACTTACTCCTCCCTCTCGATGGCCTTACCTTGTACCTCAGTCTGATGCAGAATTATTTTCATCCAGATGCCCTATCCATCTAGAAGAGGAGTGGTGCAGGGAAGGGTACAGTTTTCCTAAAACCCTAGAATTTTTCTTCCATGTTGTGAGCTTCTCCATTTGGCACTAAACCTAGGGGAAAGTTCCAAAATAGAGTGTTGCAGCATTCGGCTTCTTCCTCACAAGCTGCTTGTCCCACTGCTGCTTTGGAGACTGCAGAATCCTGAAGTGTTGAGGCAGTATTCTGCTGCTGTATTCCCTGCTGCTAAGGCACACTTGTAAATGCCATTCATTGTCTTGCAAAGAGAAAATGAAACATCTTTTATAAATAACCAACAACTACGCATGTTTGAGCCACAGCATCTTACCATTTGTCTTGAAAGATACTCTTTCTTGTACAATATTAAAAGTTCCCAGTAGCATTTTCATAATCACTATTTAAAAAATAAAATAGCAATTTGCAGAGTTAAGCTCAGTAGTGATTTCCCTTGTCAAATTTTCTTAATAGCAGCTTAATGAACTTCAAATCTGCACTCCTGATGAAACACCCCTTATTCAGGGAGTATATCTAAGTAAGGGACCAGTAGCTTACATCTGTAATCCTAACTGCTCTGGAGGCTGAGACCTAGAGGTAAGATTTGTAGCCAACTTGGATCAAAAAGTCCACTTGACTTAATCTCCAATTAACTAGCCAGAATAAAGGTATTGTTCAAGTGGTAGAGCACCAGCTGTGAAGGAGCAAGCCAACTGAGAGCTCAAGGCTTTGAGCTCAAGTGCCAATATGAAGAAGGAGAAGGAGGACGAGAAAGAGGAGAATATCAAATGGAGCCAGTTTGCAGAATTCCTTTCTAAGCCCTCATAACTGCTAAAATAGCAGTTATTTTTTGTTTTGGTTTATTCATTTTAAATAAACATGCACAGCTGGACACAGTGCCATTAAGAAGGAAGTGAAGTCAGGTGAGAGAGCAGGAGAAGAGCAAAGCTACTTTCCTGTACAGTGATCAGCTGCAATCTCATCATCAGTTGCTGACAGTGATGCTGGAAGGTGGCAGAGGACTTTGAAGACCCCCATACCTTCTCCTTTCAGGAAGACAGTAAAGAAACTTCACATGATAGTGCCTAGGTTTGGATTGCACACCAGTCAACTAAGGAATTTAAGTCAGTGTTCTCCTGTATATGAAGTAAAAATAATTTTACTTCTTTGATAATTCCAAATAAGAGGAAAAATTGAAGTAGGAATGAAGACATATATCAGGTTTGTTTAGAAAAAAAAGAAAATAAGTATTGTGTGCATTAGGCTGTATGGTGTCCACAGGTATCCACAGTGCTGTGGGATTTACATGAGACCATCTGTGGTAACTATTTTAGGACAGTGCCCGAAGTATAGTGCATACTCAACAAATGTTGAATCCTAGGTATTATTATTTTCTCACCTTTCTTGATAATTTAGACATAAATCAGGATATAGAAGGACCAAAAGCCTGTACGCCTAAGATTGAAGATTTAAGAACCAAGGATTTTTAAATCTGGGGCTGACAGTGTGACTTAGTGGAAGAGCACTTGCCTAGCATGCAGGAGACCCCAAGTCAAATTCCTACATCAGACAGATAGACGGGCTGACAGACAGGCAAGCAGACAGGAAGGCAGACAGACAGATAAATTAGATAGATGAAAGTAAATAGATGATAGATTAGATAGATACTTTTCAAGGTTAAAATCCTGAGCCAACAGCTTATATTTTTTAAGAGAATGGAGCTATCAGAAATGGCTCTAAGTGGAGTCTTTTGAAGAACTTCCATACTACTTTCCAAAGTGGTTGAACAAGTTTACACTCCCACCAAAAATTCTGTAGGGTTCCCTTCTGTCCACATCCCCTCCAGCATCGGTTGTTATTAGAGTTCTTGATTATAGCCATTCTAACTGGGGTGAGGTGGTATCTCAATGTTGTTTTGATTTGCATTTCTTTTATGGCTAAAGAGGTTGAATATTTCTTCATGTGTCTATTGGCCATCCTTCTTTCCTCTTCAGAGAAGTGTAGAGTTCCCCTATGACCCAGCAATCCCACTTTTGGGCATTTACCTGAATGATCACAAACAAGACCATACTAAAACTACCAGCACAAATATGTTTATTGCAGCATTATTTACCATAGCTAAGATATGGAACCAACCCAGATGCCCCTCAGTAGATGAATGGATCAAGAAAATGTGGTATATATACACAATGGAATTCTATGCCTCCATCAGAAAGAATGACATTGCCCCATTTGTTAGGAAATGGAAAGACTTCGAAAAAATTATATTCAGTGAAGTCAGCCAGGCCCATTGAAACGTAGGTCCCATGCTTTCCCTTATTTGCAATAACTAGTATATGTCTGAGAAAAGCAGAAAAGGTCAGATAAATTGATGTTAGGTGAAATGAACCCCAAGATAAGTATTCAAATGTTTTTTTTTCTTTCATGTGATTGTTTCTAACATATTTATAAGATGATTTCTTTGTTGCTTTGTATGTCCCTCCCCCATGGTATAGCCCCTGAACTGTATTTGATTTTGGTATAATTTGTGGAGGGGAAGGGAGAAAACAAATCGTTTAAATAGTGATACAGGTGGACCCATTGCAACAATGAGATGTACAGGTAGTTATGTCGAAATTCGAACTTTACAACTTTGGCCAGTGAGATGGGAAGGGGAAACAAAGGAGGAGGCAACAATGCCTAATAAGAAATGTACTCATTATCTTGCCCATGTAATTGTAACCCCTCTGTACAGTATTTTACAATTAAAAACAAAAAAGAAATGGCTCTAAATTGGCCCTAAAAATTGGCTCTAAAAAAATGGCAAAAATTGAGGAAGTATCAAAATGATTCAAAGACTGTTCTTTGAAAGAGCATTCAGGTTTATGGCTATACCACCCTGAACTCGTCCGATCTGGTCTGAAAGAACATTCAGATGGCCTTAATTCCGGGGTATTGAGACAATTCGGTCACTCTGAAGGAACATTGAGAGATCTGGAACATCATCTTCTCCCACCCACTTTTATTGGATGCTATACTACACCAGATTCTGAGCTAAACACAGGAATACAAGATGAATAGAGTTTTTGAATATTCAGTTGCTTGTTTCCTATAAGAGAATATTGACTCCTCAAAAAAATTGAGGCAAACATTGGGTGCCTTAAAAGTAGTACTTATCTGTTCAGCAAATGTGAGAGGCACTGATCTAGGTCCTTGGGCTGAACTTATAAGCAACCCAGAAAGGTCTGCTTTCTTGAACTGTGGTCTAGAAAAAAGGTCCAGACAGTAAGTTCAATGTAGAGGGACAATCTGAGGAGGCATCCAGAGAAGGTGACACCTAAATTATTTGGAAGTATAAAAAAGGCTTTGCCAAAAAAAGCTGGGCACAGACAGAGAGAAATACTAAAACAGAGGAAATGGGAAATAAAAAACAGAATAAGTTGCAGCTGGGAAGGTGGCTCAGTGGTAGAGCGCTTGCCTTGCATGCATGAGGCCCTGGGTTCAATTCCTCAGCACCACATAAGGAAAAAGAAAAAAGCCAGAAGTGGTGCTGTGGCTCAAGTGGTAGAGTGCTAGCCTTGAGTTGAAGAGCTGAGGGACAGCGCCCAGGCCCAAAGTTCAGGCCCCACGACTGGACCCCCAAAAAACCCCACAAAAACAAAAACAGAACAAGCACTAAGTGTAGATCATAAGTTTGATCATTTTGTTGTACTTTTTAAAAAAAAACTATAAATACCAAAACTTAGCCTCCTGTCGTCTTGGAGAACTATGTTGAACAGCTAAGACCTGTACTGCTTCAATTAACACTTCAAGAAAATGTGAATGTCATTTCAGTAGATTACACAGCTGTGACCCAGGACACCCACAGAGAGAAAAATCAATAGAAAGATGTCTTCTTTACAAGTGTTACTTCTCTGCCTATAACGACTTAAAACATTTTGAGTTCTGTTTTCCACAGGCAGCCATGTTTTTATGCTCAGGCTGCTTCTCAGAGAGAGGTTGTTATGATTCTTCTGTCTCTACAACAACAAAAAAATCAAAAGCAGCTATTTTTAAAGTAATTATATACTTCTAGCCATGTAACCCCCCTTATTCAATATCATTCACTAAGGACTGGCATCCTTTCCCTCCTAAATTGGAGGCTTGCATAAGTAATTACATCAAATGATGTGTTTGTTTATATCTCCAAACCACACTCAAAAAGCTCGCCTATGATTTATCTTTGAGATTCAATTTCATCACATCAGTCCCTAATTTACCGTGCCCGGTGGGTCTCCAGTTACAAGCACGTTGTCCACATCTCTGTCTTGTATAAATTAAGAATGGGATTGCCTTCCCCAGTGATGAGTGGAGAGTTGAAAAGGGAGGTTGCTCCATTTCACCTTCTCCATCCTAAGGCCCACATGCATTCAGCTGCAAGAAAGTTAGCTAAAATGAAGATAGAGCATTGGTGAACTGAATTTCTCTGGTCTGTGAAGAATGACTCTGCCTACCTTTCTGGTCGTGAAGATGGCAGTATGGCTGCGGTTCACTTGCTCATTCTAAGCAAGGCCTATTGAAGGAAGAAAGCTTTTTCCCTTCTTGGTTTTGCTGGAACTGGCTTGATAATAAGTTGTTAGTTTCCTGGTTTCTAAACTCACTTATTTATTTACTTGAGTGTTTGCCTTTCCCAAGTGAGAACTTGTTTAAAAAAAAAGTGGGGGAGGAGTGGCATTGCTGGGCGCTGGTGACTCACATCTGTAACCCCAGCTATGAGGAGGCTGAGATCTGAGGATCATGGTTACAAGCCAGCTGGGACAGGAAAGTTCATGAGACTCTTGTCTCCAATTAACCTAAAAGCATAAATGCTCAGGGATAGCAATCGGAGTTAAGGCTCCATGACTGACCAGGAAAAACAAAAGAAGGTAACAGTGATCAAGATACCTTGTACTCATAAACAGATCATTTGAATTGAAACCTTTTAAACAACTACTCAAACATAACAAAATATAATGACAAATTTGTGATTTTTCTATTGCTTTTAAGAGCTTTCTCACACAACATATATCTTCACCATGTAAAATATAGAATTCAACAATATTTCAGAATATTTACAGGAATATGCAGTTGACACCTCATTCTTAGTTTAAAAGATTCTTTTCGTCCCTAAAAGAAACTTTGACTTCATTAGCAGACACGCATTAGCCCCTGCCAGACCGCATCCATTTTTCCTAACAATCTCCCCTTTTTTTTTTTTTTTACTATTTTTTTATTGTGAAAATACCATAAGAGGGGTTACAATTACATGGGCAAGATAATGAGTACATTTCTTATCAAGTATTGTTGCCTCCTCCTTTGTTTCCCCTTCCCATCCCTTCCCTTCCTCCACAATCTCCCCTTTTAACTTGCATGGATTTTGTTCTTTCTTTTTAATTCTATTTAGGAAAATACAGGAGACAGAAGCCCCAGACACTAAGACTGGCAGAGGTTGTCCTATATCTCCACGAGCAAGAATGGCAGCATGGTCTGTCTTCTCCCAGCTCTAAGTTCACTACTGAATGTGTCACTACATGCTGTTCAGGAAGTCTGGCTCCTTCTATGCTAGCTAATAAATATGCAATTCACACATCCCAGTGAAGGGTGCAGATGGTAGGAGGTGGTGGTTCTCTCTGTTTCATGTGGACATCGTGAAAGTATATGAATTTCCTAAGGAATTTAAGATTATCAGGAGAGGAAGCCAGCCTTCTTCCTTAGATAGTTTTATCCACATGACCCTGGAATAGAAGCAGTGATGGCACTAGAATTCTCAGGGAAGCAGAGCACAAAGCATTTTTTATTTTGGCCTGGAGGAGTCAGAGATAAACATCAAGGTGCAGTCCTGCAGCCCCCTCACCTATTCACATTCTCCATCTGACAAGTGTTCTTTATTTTCTTTGTGACCTCTTCCAGGGGAGACTCCCTGAGGAGTGAGGCTGGATGAAAGCCTCCCTTACCTTATAAGTAGACCTTTAGTCCTCACTTGAAAAGGGCCTCCATGACCTATGACCTTGTATGGTATCATGGGGCGTGGGGATGAAGAGTGTTAGACACTGCTGCCACCACACATACCCCTATTCAGTGTGAACCTGTGACAGGGCCTTCCTCTACCCCTCTTTGGTCATCTCCACTCCATACTGAACCATCTCTGTCTCTACATTTCCAGCTGACCTGCCAGTCCACACATACACACACACACACACACACACACACACACACACACACACACACACACACACACACACACTGAGCACACACACTGGTGCCAGTACTATAGAGCTCAGTGCATTTCATTCTGGGAAATAATCATGTCAACCCAAAACTTCAGTGAGATTCAAGAATAGATAGATATTTGGACAGTGCTTTTTTCTTGGAATCAAAGGATCATCTCAACCCAAAATTTCAGTGAGATTCAAGAATAGATAGATATTTGGACAGTGCTTTTTTCTTGGAATCAAAGGATCATCTCAGATACCATCCCAAGAAACCGTGGTGTAGTTAATTAATGAGAGATGGAGGGGAGTGACAAATCTGTGTTTTTAAACTTCCCCAGGGTATTGTAACAGGTAGCCAAGAAGGGAAGTCACTGACCCTCTCACGTGAAGTTTCTGCTGTCAGTCTTCTCTTATCAACCTTAATAATGTCACCTTCTTCTACCTCAGGAGTGCATAATGCTTCTCCATTTGGGCAGAGGATGTCTGTAAACCATTCTGTTGTATTGTCTACTAGTATACATTAACTGTAGAGTGAGGGGTGTCACTGTGATATTTACACAAATGCATAATGATTCATGTTGCTCATGGTCAACCTCCTCTTTCTTTATAAAATAATTTATTGATTGATTTTTTATTATCTTTATGTATTGTACAACATGTCAGTTTATAACTGTAATGCATCCTAATCAGTTTCACCCCTTTCATCATTCTCCCTGAAATCTATCCAACCTCACCCATCTTTTCAAGTTTTCTGGTTCCACTTTACCTCTATACAATATTATTACTATATGTGCCGGCTATTTTTGTTTGTTTGCTTTGTCTCTCCGCTCCCATTGCATTAGATCTCACTCTTCCCACACTAATTCTATGTTAACTTTCTGGTATTCATTTTCTTAAACTATAAGTTAAATGTTCAAAGGAGTTGCACCATGGTAATCCACTCTTGTGTATACCATACTTCAGTTAGTTTGATTATGCATATATGAATATGGCCTCATATATGTTTTCACATATGTTTATATTTTAGAGCAAACTTCCACATGTGAGAGAAAACACGTGCCCTTTGTCTTTCTAAGCCTGACTTTACTTCCCTTCACTTTTCTCTGCAATTGACATAATGCTATTAATCTTTGTGGTAGATGAATAAAATTCATATATATATGTACATTTTCTTGATATATTTGTTCACTGTAAGGCATCTGAGCTATTTCAATACCTTAATGATGATGAATAGTGCAGCTGTGAACATGGTGGGTGTCTTATCCTGACTGACAGTCTTTTGACTTATACCTAGTAGTAGATCATAGGGTAGTTCTAGTTTTTGTTTTTTGAGGAATCACCATAGTGCCCTCCACAGTCATTGTACTAATTTACATTACCACCAAGAATGTGATAGATAGGACTCTCACCACTTACATCCTCACTAGCATTTGTTGTTAGTAAGAATGCTTACTGGAGTGAGATGGAATCTCAATGTTGCTTTGATTAGCATTTTCTTTATAGCCAGAGATGATAATTGTTTGTGTGTGTGTGTGTGTGTGTGTGTGTGTGTGTGTGTTAATTGAGCATTTTGTAAGAAGTCTCTATTTTGCTCCTTTTTTGAGTTATTTAATCTTTGGGGTTTAGTTTTTCTTAATCTCGTGGTTTATTTTGGTTATTAAACCCTTGTGAGATATATAGCTGACAAAGATCTCCCATTACCTAGGCTGTGTTTTTAGCTTAGTAACTATGTCCACTGTGCAGAATCTTAACGTAATCCCATTTGTCTATCCTCTCTCCTATTTGCCAAACCCCTGGAACTCTACTCAGGAAAATTCTGCCTGTGCTAATAATATTCTAAATTTTCCCATACTTCTTTCTGCAATAGTTACTCTATCTTATCTCACTCCCTTTCTTTTTTTAAAAGATTTTTTAAAATGGCTTTCATTACTTACAAACAAGTAGTTGTTCCCTGTCCCGGGAAACACTCTAAACATACCAATCAATATCATCCTAAAAAGTGCATTCTCAGTGTGTTGCAGAACTGAATATTAGTATATAGTTGATCTCTTCCCTGGCACCATTTGGTAACTTAGCGTCGCTGGACTTCTCTCCTTTGTTGCGGTTAGGAAGCTGGGTTGACATCAAAGCTTTGGGACTATGAGGAAAATCATTTCCATGAGGCCGCTGTCAGTTTTTCTGGTGGAAAATTATAGACAGGAGAGCAAAAATCTGCTAAGAACAATAGTGGCTGCATGTACCAGTCATGTAGTTACCCATCAGCTGAATGCCCAGTCATATGAGAGAAAGAGAGGTGAAGGCTAACACTGTATCCCAACTTGAAAACTCTGTAGGTAGTGAACAGCATGGCAAACGTGTTGATTTTGGTGTATTGTATACTTCAACCTCATTGAGAATATTTTTTTTTGTCGGTTGTGGGGCTTGAACTCTGGGCCTGAGCCCTGTCCCTGAGCTCTTCAGCTCAAGGCTATAGCATTCTACCACTTGAGCCACAGCATCACTTCCAGTTTTCTGGTGGTTTTATTGAAGATAAGAGTTTCATGGATTTTCCTGCCTGGGCTGGCTTTGAACTACAATCTGCAGATCTCAGCCTCCTTAGTACTTAGGATTATAGGCATGAGTCATCAGCTCCCAGCTACTGAGAATAAATTTTAAATGTATTCACCACAAAATAATAAATTTTACATGAGAAAGATGTTAATTTCATTCAGTTTTTCACATGCTATTCATAAACTATAGCATCACCATGTTCCCTATATATACATATACTTACAATCTACTCTTTACAAAAGAAACAAACAAACAAATAAAACCACCTACAGGTGAAGCAGGAGAGGGGCAGAATGCAATGGGAACACAAGTTTCCCTTCCATGTGGAACACAAAAGTGGGTGGAGTGGAGTCAGCTTCTATAGAGAAGTGCTACTCTGGGTAGATATCATTTGAGATATCACTCGGGGCCTGTGCCCTGTCCTGTAGACTCCTGACTTCTCTGAAATCTGTTTCTCCAACTCACCACTCTGTCCAGGACCGAAGCATAAGGGAAGGAACCCACCCCTCCCCACCTCTTGTGCTTGGCTAAGGTAGGGAGAAAGGTTTTTACAGGATTTGCTCTGTTCTTTTCTGCTTAATAAGAATATACCATGAAAAAACCTAGCTCATATTTTCTTAAGGAACATTGTGGAATGGAGAAATGCAAAATATATTTGACCTTCTAATTGCTATTTCACAATAACAATCCTAAAACCTGCAGAGGAAAAATCAGTTTAATAAGATGGAAGGCCTTGAAATTTTAGTCTCTTTCCTTTTCTTTGTCTTTTTATTCAAAGAGGTGATTCATTTATGAGAAACATTATTGAAAGGAAAAGGAGGAAGAGATATATTTAGAAAAAGATTTAAACACATAAAAAAGTGATAAAACTATAATATGGGATCTGTGGTACTTAAGAGTTATTAAATTTGAAAATTTGTGTGTACATGTAATTGTTACAGAAATAACTTTCTTGGAAAGTATGACAAAAATGATATCAGCACATAAAATTAAATAAGAAAGTACTGTTTCATAGCCTGAATCTAATCAGTGCCAACAACATATTAATTGTTCAAGTTCTTCAAAATCTCTAATGAATTTTCTACCTCAGAATTTCAGTCATATGGAAATGAACTTTGGGCTGTCTCATTAATAACAATGGGTTATTAAAAACAATGCATCTTTGGTGAGCTCCTGAGACTCCAAAGTTTACAGAACTGGTATGGCAGAACTGAAACATTTTTTCAAGTTTTTTTTTGTAAATTTTATTTCACTTAAGAATACTTTGGAAGACTGCTCCAATTGTCAGGAGAAACGGAGTTCTGGTCTGCTGTCAGTTTTGCATTCCCTTTAACTAGACTGTTTATGACACTCAGTAAGTTACTCGCCCCAGAGACTTAACCATCCAATATTCTCATTTCTACACAGGTCTGATCACTACAACTGCAAGGAAATTGGACAGAGAACAGCAGGCAGAACATTTTCTGGAGGTAAGTACATAAGAGGAACTGGTTTTCAATAGAACTGACTTCCACTAACTCCTGTCACCTTCGTCACAGACAAGGACTTGAATATATTTGAATGGGAGGGTTTTGATGGAGTACTGCTCTTGGGATGATTTGTTCAGAATTTGAAGACTTCTAGGCCTTCTTCTCATGGTGAGCAGAACAAGGATTATAGAGCAACTCAATCAGGCAGGTGTGTGGATTTCAGTCCTCATTATCCAAAATGTGAAAATTCCAAAGCAGAGTGGTCCCAATGAAGAGGATAAAGAACAGTAGTACGGCAGTCCATGTTATCTTCGTCTTGCAAGGAGTGTGTGCGGCTGCTCTCCTTATTTCTTCTCCCACCATAGAAGCGATGAAGAGAAGGTGCAGGTAGATTCACAGCCCAAAAGATGGCTTCTAAAACCATAGAACTTATTCCTATAATTCATTAAGACAGTAACAGCAGCAGTGTAAACTCTCCAATCATGCTTTCTAGAGATAGTGGAGAAACATGACAAGGGAGAAAACAGATAGGTCATAGTTCCATGGCACATCCTTTCCATGTTTACAGCATCTTTATTAGGAAGCTTGGAGTCTGGGTAGTCTGATGGCACTTTGGTTTAGGTGGCAAGTATGGCATGGAGTGGACAGCAGCGTTCAGAACAGCAGGCTTTGTGAAGGGTGCATAACACACTCGTGATTTCATAATGATGTCACATGTGTTGTCTGGAGTGGCAATGATGGGCAAGGAAGGCAAATACAGTCAAAATGTTTTGTGTGTTGTGAGAAGGTGGAAAATGGAGATTTGATAGAACTGGTTTAGGAAGAAGGAAGGGGAAAGGAGAGGATGACGCTGATCATGATACATAGTATATATAAATGGACATGTTTAAAAGGAAGCCCACTTTGTGATACTAAAAAGCAGCAATCCCTGGATTAGGTCCTTTGTCTCTGTGGCCTCCAGTAACAAGGCCACAGCACAGAGGAAAGAAGGAAAATGGTAAAGATTTATTGAGGAAAAGATAAGCATAGCTCCTCAGGGGTCCTGAGGAAGGGCACTACCTGCAGTGCATTGGGCAGAGATTAATAAGATGTCTCTAACAGAGCCTGACATGACTCTCAAGCTCATTGGCCGGTCTGTAGGACTTACTAGTCCTCAGACCCAAACAGAAAATTCACGCAGCCTCCATGAGCTCTCTATGAGTCCTTTAGCACCTCTGACTGGATGCCCATGCCAGCACACACCTCTGGGGTCAGTAAATGCACTGTTCCAGTACAAGTCTTCCAGGGGTAAGGGACCATGGCATGCCCAGGGGCGTTGGGCATGACCGTTCAAGGCTGTGGTGCTCTGATGTTTAGGAGCTTGCCTTTGGCAGTGTTCAAGGCCATACTCAGAGAGGCAAGGCTTCTGTGGGAAATGCTTTTGCCCTGATTGCTTAGCGAGGCTTTCACTTGTACAACTAGTTGAGATACTAATACATAAAAGAAAATGATTTTAATGCCTCAGAAACACTTGAGGAATGCATCTACCACACCTGACAAGCACACGTCTATCCTAAAATCTTAAGCAGAAGCCCATATAGTGCCTTCTATTAAATAGTAAATATTTGTAAAGAAAACTGGAGCAGAAACCTGCACCCTTGGTCTTGAATTACGGCCCTGGCATGATTCACTTACTGCTTTGGATGATGCTATTTAATTGTCCTGGGCCTCATTTCTTCAGCCATGAAATGTGCCAAGTAATTACTAATCAATACGCTTTAAAGGCACACGGTTAGGATCAAGCCTTATGTTTTGTATCAAAGTATTTCTTGAAATTTCTAAAGTATTACACATAGGAGAGGGTTATTATCCTTTTAAAATATTGGTATCATCTCATAAATATAAATTACTCTGGGCTGCCAAAATATAATTATAATAATTTGTTTCCTATTAATGGACCACAGTACCTACCTGGTCTAGAATTTGAGTATACTTGCCAGAATAATAGCACCTTATATTATCATTCTGTTGACTTTTCTTTTCAGAAGAGAGTGGGGGACACTTGGCGAGGCTATGTACTTGAATAGAGGAATCCATGACTTCCTGGCAGGAGGAGGGAACTTGTCATCTTAGCCTAGGAATGGGGCTGAGATCACCTGCTGCCTTGTGCTCACAAGGGGACTTGCCCAGGGTGTGTGATACAGAGACTGTTATAGGAGATAAAATTATGCAATTGTGTTTTCTAGATATTTTACTTTATTTCCCAAAAGAATCTTTAATAGTTCCACTTCGGGGCAGGGGGTGGGGGCCCTGGTTATGGGCTAGAACTCAGGGCCTGGGTTCTGTCCCTGGGCTCCTTTTCTTTTTTTTTATAGTTGGGAACCCATTAAACTTGAGGCTTTCTTTTTTTTTTCTGGGTCCAGTCATGGGGCCTGAACTCTGGGCCTGGGCACTGTCCCTCAGCTCTTCAGCTCAAGGCTAGTGCTCTACCACTTGAGCCACAGCGCCACTTCCGGCTTTTTTCTTTTTGCTTATGTGGTGCTGAGGAATTGAACCCAGGGCCTCATGCATGCAAGGCAAGTGCTTTACCACTGAGCCACCTTCCCAGCCCCCTGGGCTCCTTTTGTTCAAAACTAGTCTCTACCACTTGAGCCACAGCACCATTTCTGGTTTTTTCTATGATTAACTGGAGATGAGAGTCTCATGGACTTTCTTGCCTGGGCTACCTTCAAACCATGATCTCCAGATCTTAGCCTCCTGCGTAGCTAGGATAACAGGCATGAGCCTGCTTCTGGCAGTTACATATTCTTTACAGACATAAATACTGAGTCACCACTTGGTATTTAGTACTTGTAAAGTTGGAGATCTAGAACATAGTTTCTCAACACATGGTATAATCTCCATGGGAAAGCAAGGTATATTACTTAATAATTTTACAATGTTATTTCAAGATTAAAATATATGTGAAACATTCAGTCCAGGCTAGCATTAAGTAGGTGCTCAGGAAAGCATAGTATTGATTATCTAGGTCTTAATTATTATCATAAGGTGACTTAATACCTGAACTCTCATGAAGATTTTAGTTCAGTTCTACTCTCCAGATAGTTCAGTAGCCCTAGGCAACTGATATACTTCTTCTAGAAGTATACTGTTACTGTGTAGCAGTAGCAATCACTTTATTCAGCCTTGTGTATTAGGGACTTCCCTTATGCTGCGGAATATGTAGTGAGCTGGGGAGTTGAAGAGCCACAGGATGAATGAATAAACATTATAACTTCATACAGAAGTTGCAAGGCTGCTAAAAGGATGTGCCATGATACTTCCTGGAAGTGGTAGGTTATACAGTATTTCGTAGACTGAGTGGGAAGGCTTGTTTGAGGAGGTGACACTTGATGACAAGACCAATATTCTGTTCAAGTAACAGAGCCAAGGCCTGTGTGAAAGAGTATAAATGTGAAGGGCAGAAGGCAGGGACTGGTATGAAATCAACATGGAAAAACAAACAGAGAGCTGTGGTAATAGTAATGAATTTTCTCCTGAGTGCAACTGAAAACCATTAATGAGGTGACAAGATGTGATTGTCACTGTAATGCAATGTCAGGCTGGTGTGGAGGGGAGGGTGGCAAAGGGGTTGTGGGGGGTAACCAGCACCAAGGATAACCAGGAGATTGTGGAAAGCTTTCAAGGTTTCCTAGAGATCCAGAGGGTGGTCTGGAGAAGGGTCAAGGCAGTAAGTCAAGAACAGAATTGTCTAATGCAAATCATCATGAATCAGAAAAGCAGTCAAAACAAAGGAGGAGGCTGCAATGCTTGGTAAGAAATGTACGCATTATCCTGCCCATGTAATTGTAACCCCTCTGTACAGTATGTTCACAAATAAAATAAAATAAAATTTAAAAAAAAAGAAAAGCAGTCAGCTGGCTTTTCTGTTTTTCACAGTTGAGATCTTAAAGACTGAAGGTCATCTCAATGCTGCCAGTTTGCTCTCAAGTTTATCCCCCTGCCTTCCAACGACCAAGAGCCTCTAGCATTCAGCCTTCCCATTCACTACATCCCTTGCTGAGGCTTTCAAAAACCACCTGATTGCTAGTGTTGGCATGCTCTCTATGCCTGTTTCTATTTCTGACTCTCTCTCCCTCTCTCTCTCTTTCTCATCCTCCCTCCTCCCCTCCCCCCGACTCTCTCTGATTCCTTCTTTATTTCTTCATGGGTTTCTCTCACACACATAGACACATAGTTGCTGTCACTCTGCATTGTTCATTTCTTGGCCACATTCATTTTATTCTATATAATACTGCTGGGATAGTCTAAACAACGTCCCCTTCTTTGTTTCTGAAAGAACCATGGACAAGCTATTGCTTTTAGCCTATTAAAAATGAGTAAAACACTGTTATTGACAGTGTAAGATAAGGTTCTCTATAGTATACAAGTTTTGTAACTGCTCATGCATTTTGTGAGTTGTGAGGAACAAGCTATAATTAACTTCCTAGAAAGTAGAATCTTTAATTGCCAAGATAACTTTCTGCCTCTTATACCCATATTAACCTTCTGGCTCTCTTACCTTCCCTTGCCAATAAAATGAAGTTAATTCTTTTTAAAAGGACCTGTTTAAGAGCTGACTGGCAGGTATGCTTCTGTATACCTAAGCAGGAAAATACTGATGGTTTGTTGTAGGTAGCTACTGCTATGGTATAAGACCCTTTAATTGTATACTGCAGGCACTCTCTACATTGGTTTAAGATGATCTAGTGTTACTATTTATGAGGTATAAAGGTTTGTGAGAACATTTACCTTATATTTATAACTATCAGAGGAAGGTTGTAGTTCAGAATCCAAAAAACTTGATAAAGCAATGAGAGCAACTAGGAAGTATGGGAAAATTTATTTCTAAGTGCTAACTCTTGTCTGGCTTAGAAGTATTATGCAAAATTATTACCATTGGATGACCGTAAGTCAGAAAAAGCCATTTAATCCCTAACTTCCCTATCAACATATCCAACTCATTAGTAGAAATTTAGGGCAGCTAAGTTGACCTTGATCCTTGCATGGGGCAAGAGAATGCAGGCAAGATTCAAATATAGTAAACATGATAGGAAACTTTATTAGGAAAACAAATATGGCAGAGAAAGAGAGCACAGGGCATAGTTACACCACAAGAAGGCAGCATTTCAGCCTGTATCAGCCATCTTGTCAGGATCTTGCTATACAGAGCTTGGCCTTGAGTTAAATTGGAATCCTTGATGACTGCTTTCTGATTGATGGGTCTCCTTTCTCTTTTGTATACAGTTGTGGTACCAAAAATTTACTGTCCTGCTGGGTACTCATGGCTCACTCCCATAATCCTGGCTACTCGGAAGGATGAGATCTGAGGATTGTGGTTTGAAGCCAGCCCTGGGAAGGAAAGTCTATGAGACTCTCATCTGCAATTAAGTACCTAAAGCTAGAAGGGGGCTGTGGCTCAAGTTGGCAGAGTGCTAACATTTTAGTGATTATGACTTCAGCCCTGATTACTTTGTTATCAGAGGAGGGAATAAATGTGTTAACTCTTCCTTATTACAATCACATGTACAGATTGTTTACTTACCTGTGAGATAGTTAAGCTCTGCCCCTCTCTCCGCCCCGCCAAGTGGGCATGAAACTGATTCATCAATGTAGTGATTCCAGGTGGTGTGGGGAAACCTGGGTGTTAAAGACAAGCATGCCTGAGTTGGGTTTGCTCACAGGAACTTTTTTTCTTCCTGGTCCTAGACCTTGAACTGTGGACCTGAGTGATGTCCCTAAGCTTCTTTTGCTCAAGGTTAGTGTTCTACCACTTGACCTACAGCGCCATTTCTGGCTTTTTCTGTTATTAATTGGAGATAAGAAGCTCTTCGACTTTTCTGCTCAGCCTGGCTTCAAACCATGATCCTCAGATCTCAGCCTTCTAAGTAGATCACAGGTGTGAGCCACCAGCACCTGGCTCTCACAGAGCTTTTGAATAGGCTACTGAACCTAACTAGACACACTTTCCCTCACCTGGTAATCAGGGTAACAATTCTAACAATTCCTACTGTAGGCTTAGTATAGAATAGATTATATAGCCTGGTGCTCTAATTCTACCTACTGAGGAGGCTGGGATCTAAGGATCATAGCTTAAAGCCAGCCCAGACAGAAAGGTATGCAAAACTCTTAGCTCCAGTTAACCAATGAAAGGTCAGAAGTGGAGCTGTGGTTCAAGTGGTAGAGCGCCAGCTTTGAGGGGAAAAAAAGAAAAAAAAAACAAGCAAGAACTTGAAACCTTGAGTTCAATCTCCAGTATTTGAACAAAATAAAAAATAAAACAGATTATAAAACTACAGGGCTGTGGACAGCACAGACTGACACACTGGCTTTTATGATCATCAGGAAAATAGGATGCACTTAATAACTGAGTATTATGAATGAAACACTTTTCCCCAACTTTAAGTTGGGGAAGAAGGACGTCTCAACACCACAGAGAATATGGGTTTGAGACAAAAAGAAAGAACACATTGCCTTCATCTCGATGAGGTTTTCCAAGTTAAATTCACTTCAGTCCTCTCTTAGCTTACCTATAAAAAGGGAGTAGCTATGCTCAATGGGAAATGTACTCATTACCTTACTCATGTAACTGTAACCCCTCTGTACAGTATCTTTACAAGAAAAATATATTAAAAAATAAAAGGGGAGCAGCATTACCTCCATTGTATGTAAGCTACACAGAGAGCTGGAATACACAAAACACCAAACTGCTGTTTGCCAGCCCCTTCCCCCCGCCCCCCCCCCCGCTAACTCCTTTTTCTCCTGTCTTGAGGATCACAAGGTCATTTCCCTTTCATTTTCTGCATTGGCCCCAGTAGTCTGAATGACTTATAACTCTGTTCTTAAAAGATGCATCTACTTAAAAAAAGATCCTATAGTCCTGGCTTAATTATGTGTGAATCTTTTTGCTCACTGAAAGTATATCCTTTTGCCCCTTTTTTGATCTTAAAATGGTTCTCTGTTCAGGGCCGGATGGTTCTAATAAAAGTCTTTCAAAGGGAACAAGAGAGAGTATTTTATTTGCAAATCAGAAAGGATGACAAGGCCCAATGAGCAGCATGCAGGCCGTGAATGAGAAATGATGTTGCATATATGTGCGTCGTTTGAGAGTTCAGGGAAGGCAGAGAGATTTAATAGTGAAATATAAGCATCAAAACATATTACAGAGGAATACACTATACCTATAGGAAGGTATTTTATTTAGTGCCTAGCTTTTTACAACTCATGCATCATGCCCACATAAGATGCAATCATGGGCAGTTTTTGCTTCCTATTCAAAAAATCCCCATGAATGTTTTTGTTTTCTGAGGGGAAAAGTCTGCTCTTCAGTAAGTTTTCTATAATATTTCCTCTGGCCTGAGGATGCAGATTCATTTCTTTAGAGGATGTATATCTCATGCATGCTAAGGGTATGGATTTGAATTCATCTTCTCTGCCCATCAAGGAAGATGCCCATTAAGGCAGGAATATGTTCAAAGGAGACAGAGCAAGTTTATTTGAAAGGGAAAGGAAAGTAGCAAATGGAAAGTAGTAGGACTCTCCATTCCAGAAGAGCTCCAAAGAGGAGCCCAGTGGAATCAATCCTCTTCAATGTTGGTTTTTATAGTTTGAGACTCCTCCTATATCTCCTCTCCATTAGAGGCTTTGTACTAATTGCTTAATGACTTTAAAATGCTCTGCACTGGCTTTTTTCATTGGTGAAGCAAGCATGCAGAGCATTGTAAAGAGAAGTGGTTGAGTAGGAACCCAAGGCATGATGGGTACAAGAAGTGTTATGATGTTCCATTTGTGTGTTCTATATATGTCTGCCATGTGTTATATGTGCCATTTCTTATCCCTATCTACCCAACAAATCTTTCTTTCCATCACATACCTAGCAATTTCTTACCTCAGTAAGCATCTGCTTTTGAAATGCTGATAATTAATCCATTAGGTGGTCTGTATCTTAATAATTTATCTATAAGAGAAATGGCTACCTTAAAACTCTCTTCAGGCATCATGGCCCTCAAAAAAATGAAAACAAGAAAGGTTCATGTATGAACTTGCTGTATGTGGCAAGTATTCATAGCAGGAATAGAGCTGGTCTCTGCCATAAGACCCCCCTCCCCCAGGAGCATGCCAAGCACATGCAGACCCAGTGACTGCCCTGTGACATGCCTGTTGAACTCCTTCATTCTCTCTTCCTTACCAACCCTTTCTTGGACCTCTGTTGTCCATATTTTTATTGGATCCATCAGCTTCAACAAAGTGAATGGAAATCCACTGTGGTGTTATAGTGAAGTATCAAGTACCTAGCATCATGGGCCTCATGTTGGACCAGGCTCAAGGTTCTCTTACTGGTGTTACAATACTTTTTCAGGTAGCTGATTTTTCTTTGATGTTTACACCAAAGTTTAGAGCACTAAACTATGGATCACGTGATGAGTTAGTTTAGTTCCTGTATTTGTATCAAAGAGCTGGGTGTTTTATTCATCAAGAATGAAGTGCCATGTGAAGGGTAAACAAAGGAGGAGGATGCAATGCTTGGTAAGAAATGTACGCATTATCCTGCCCATGCAATTGTAACCCCTCTGTACAGTATGTTCACAAATAAAACATCTTGCAAGGCTATTTAAATGTATTAGACTTCAGCGAGGGTCATAGGTAACTACAATTACAGGACAGGAGAATAAAACTTGCATATAAATATGATGGTTCTCATGTCCAATGCTACAGATACCAAGGGAGAAAAACTTGCCAAAGCAAATAGTAATTATCAGAGTAAGTACATTCAGAACAGAGTGCAAGATGGCCATAGAGCACCATAACTAGTCAGAGCAGCATGTACACAGGTGGGTGGAGATGGGAACATAGTAGACGTGCCTGACACGGGCAAAGAGGCACAGGCAGTGGCAAGCATCAGAAAGAAAGAAAGGAAAAACAAAATGAAATCAGATTTACATGAAATTCTCCCCACATGAACTGTTACATGTTCATCTTAAATATTTGCAAGAGTCCCTGTTTTACAACAGTTGACAGAAAATAAATTATTTGCTTCCATCCTTTCCCAATGAAGTAATTCACGCTTTTGTAGAATGTGTGGAACATTCCCTGTCTTTTTTTTTTTGGTCGGTCTTAGGGCCTGGGCGCTGTCCCTGCGCTCTTCAGCTCAAGGCAAGCACTCCACTGCTTGAGCCACAGCACCACTTTCGGTTTTTTGGTGGTTTATTGGAGATAAGAGTCTCATAGACTTTCCTACCCGGGCTGGCTTTGAACCGCAATCCTCAGATCTCAGGCTCCTGAGTAGTTAGGATTACAGGTATGAGCCACCAGCGCCCGGCTTCCCTGTCTTTTCTTTACCTCACATCTTCTCAAAATGTGAAGAAAGAAGGAAAGGAAGAAGGGAATAGGAAGGAAGGAAAGAAGCCACTGGCTATGTCCTAAATAGTATGGTAGAATGAGGAATTGGTTAACCCTGTCTTCACAAGCTACCTCTACCCCATTCAGGGAAGAGAGGGGGCCTATGGTCGGGATGGTGCTGGTTTGGGGGCCTGAACTCAGGACCTGGTGCTGTCCCTTAGTTTTTCCCTCTACCATTTGAGTGACAGCTCCACTTCCAGCTTTTGGTGATTAATGGGAAAGAAGAATTTTACAGTCTTTCCTTCCCTTGTGTGGCCACGATTGAACCATGATTCTCAGCCTCCTGAGAAACTAGGCATGACCCATGGTCAGCTGGTGAGAGAGTCTTTGGAGGGTCCTTGGATTATTACAGTGTCATTGCATGGGTGGCGTGTCTGCTGCGCTCTGCTTGCAATAGTTCTTAATTTTTAACTTTGTCTCACTCGGCTTCCATTTATGCTCTTAGCTAATAGTCTGTAGGCAAACACTTGTAAGCACTAGAAAAACTGTCTGGAATCTGCCACATGTAGCCAGCCCTTAATTTTTCTTATTGTGAGAGGTTGCATTTGTTTTGTTTCTCCTTAAATCTGAACACTAATTAGTAGAACAACAGGAGATGAGATCTGTTCACTTAGTCCTGGAAAGGTACTTCTATTCTGTGGTGTAGCCTGGAAATGGAAATGAGCTGGTTTTGCCTGCCCTGCTCACAGAACTGGCAGGCCGATAATTGCTCCAGGCAGGTCACAGCTTGCTGAGCTGTACACACAGGCTGTGGGGAGCTAAGGCTCTGCTTTGTTTTCACTTCTGAATGGTTTCCCAATGTGCTGCTATGTGGCTGCTTCCTTCCAGTCCTCCAGGCAAGCAGCTGTAATATCCCCAGGCATTGGTTGAGATTCTGGGGTGAGCAGAAGGAGAGGAGACTTGTTACCCCAAAGGTCTTGCATAAATGGCTCATCCTTGTTAGACAAGAGACTCAAATTTCACTCGTGATTTTAAACAATCATAATAGCTCCCACCCCTCAATCATACATCCCGGGAACCCGATTGGCTTTTCCCACCATAGTGCAATCATGGTAAACCGAGCCTTAACCCTCTGCTTCCATGGAACCTCTTCCCTCTCTGTCTCCTTTTGGGTGGCTTTTCTAGTTTATTTTTTGTGGCTTACTCTCCAAGCCAGACTGATTTCACTCAGGCTCCTCAGAAGCCATCGAAGCCCATGCCTAGCACAGTTGTGTGTGATCTGGCTGAGCACTTCAAATTTGTCTGTGGAGTCAGGGGACGACGTGGCAGTGGGTTTAGAACATGACATTCAACTCAAGAAATTCTATTATTAATTAGAAAAAGCTACTACTCTGGCCCACTTCCTGCCTGCCTTTGTTCAGGAACTTTGAAGTGACTTGCTCTTGGCTTAGCAGAGGCTACCAACCCTACTTATTTTGTGGCAGGACTGCTTTGGTGAAATGTGAGATAGTTGTTCAGGTAAAGATGTACAACACCCAGAAAAAATAAATCAGGAGGGTCCTGGATGTCAGAACCCACACAAAACTGTCAAAATTCAGAAAACCTGTAACAGATCTGGCCATGGTATGTTGTTAATGTTGTTGTTGCCTTATGTATTTTACATAATTATTCAATCCAATGTTTTTAAAAAGTAAAATATCTTTGATAATATGCCTTAACTGTAACAATCCTTTAAAATTTACATCAAACTATCTTTTTTACTATTAATGTAGGGAAAGAAAGTTAAAGTATAGACAAACAGTCATTTCTCAGGTGTGAACTTGTGCCAAATGACTTCGGCTAAACTTCATTCTCCTTGTTGATAAAATTGGGACAGTGATCATTTCTTCTTTACATGATTTCTTGTGGCAAGTTGCAGGTGCAATCAAGATACTGTTTAATGTGGGTTAGCTATTGTGATTAGAAACTTTAATGTTTCCATTGTGATTCCTGGAGTAGTCTTCTTTAGACTCAATTCAGAGCCCTTGGGCTACCATAGTATATATTAGATTGATATTTTGCCCTGTCATTGTTAAGTATACTTATGATTCTTTAAAAAATATGGACTGGAAAGGTGGCTCAGTGGTACAGTGCTTGCCTCGCATGCATGAGGCTCTGGGTTCGATTCCTCAGCACTACATAAGTAGAAAAAGCCAGAAGTGGTGCTGTGGCTCAAACTGTAGAGTGCTAGCCTTGAGCTGAAGAGCTGAGGGACAGCGCCCAGGCCCAGAGTTCAGGCCCCACAACCGACAAAAAATAATTTTTTTTCTGAGCTTCAACATATTGTACAATGGAATTATAATGAACGTGTCCATGCAAATGTTTGGTGTGCTTCATCATCACCTCTGCCATCATTCTCCCCTATTCATCTGTTCCCTTTTCCCAGATTCACTTCACATCTCTCTGCATTTACTACATATGTACATTGAATACTCTGCTGATTTTTTCCCTGCTCACTTTTAAATGTATCCCCTCCAGTCCACTACACTTGATCTCATTTTAGTTTCATGTTATTGATTTTGTTAAACTGTTGATTGTCAAAAGGTTTGTTTCATGGAGCTTCACTCCAGCATGTGCTATATTTTAGTTAACTACAGCACATATAGCAATAAACACCTGGAGAAATTCTCAACGTCCCTGGCCGTAAAGGAAATGCAAATCCAAAACAATACTGAGATTGCATGGCACCCCAGTTAGATGGCCACCATCAAGAATCAACAAACGTTGGCAAGGATATGGTGGGGTGGCGGGGGGAGCGGGGGGAGGAAGCACTCTAATACATTGGTAATGAGAACATAAATTACTGCAACCACAAAGGAAGGCAGTTGGGAGATTTCTCAAAACTACTTTTGGTACTGTAATATGATAGTATGCAAATGTGTCCAAAGAAGTTCCTGGAGCTTAGTCCATGTTCAAAAGAAGATTCTTTCCTTTTCTGGAGAAAAGTTCAAAGTCTCAGCGATTGATGAGCTTTCTTTTGCCACATCATAAAGTTAGAATAGCTTGTTCTCCTAAGATAGACTAATGGTTCAACCCAGGGGCTTGGGGTGGCTCAGATCTGCCTTGGCCTATTCCTCCAGGATCATAAGCCCTTAGGGACTTTAATTATATTTATTCGTTCATGAAGTTGGTGTGTTTAATATTTAAATGTCTCAAGGGGATTTTTTTGTGTTTTATTCTGATGTTCAAACCTCACTTGTGTGGAAATAATCAGGTGCATATGGCTTTTTTGGTGATTTTCAACGGAGGCAGTCACAGAGGTTTCTCACAGAACAGTTAGCACCCAGTAATAGACACCATAATTCAAAGATCACTGCCTGTAGCAAGTTTCAGTGGCACCTTTTCTTCAGGCCAGTCTTTGGCCTGAAAACCACAAGATCTGATATATGGAAGTTTCTTAGGCTCTTCTTACCCTCCCACTGTGAGTGAAGATTACCAGTTGGTGGAAGAGCTAGAGCGAAAAGCAGACTTCTTTCTACTGACCGCACCTAAAATAATACCTGGGACATGACAAGCACTCAATGAATATTGACTGACAAGGTAATTGGGGCTTCTGGCAATCCACAACCGAGTAATCTCTGTTTGGCAGGGTGCAGTGACCTATACCACTGCTCTGTGCAAAGCAGGCCATGTAGGCAAGGAATGGGCCTGGAGCAAAGGTTGCCAGTGTCCAGAGTGCCAGCTCTCCCTATAGACCAGTCTGCACTGGGACCACTTGCCAGCCTGCCAGCCCAGCTTGGGTTTGCAATGTAAAAACAGCTCCTAAATCACACTTACCTCCCTGAAATAATCTATCATCCTCAAAAGGTGATAAATATATAATTCAGAAGGAATATCTAACATTTTTCATGAATATCTAACATTTTACATTTCCTGGCATACTACTATATACTTTTCAAGATGCTGATAAATCAGACATGGAGCTAGGCTCTATGTTAATGTACACTTTTCTAATAAGCTATTGAGATCAAGTCCACTTTAGGTGACTGCTTTCTAAACCAATAGAAAAAGGTCAATAATTTTTTAAATATATAATTCCTCATTACTAGTCCTCCTGAGAGCCTTGTAAAGACAGAGCACTTCAGACTACATCAACAGATCCTACAGAGGTGGCGGCTTCTTCCCACACCACACTGCCCTCTGATTTGCTCCATGTGAACAAGGGCATTGGATCTTTTCTTGCTGCATGTAAATTGAATTTTTTTGTTGTGAAAATACCATACAGAGGGGTTACAATTGCATGAGCAAGGAAATGAGTACATTTCTTATCAAGCTTTGTAGCCTCCTCCTTAGTTTCCCCTTCCCATCCCTTCCCATCTCCCCACCCCCGCCAAAGTTGTAAAGTTCATTTTTCGACATATCGTCTTATACATGTCATTGTTGCAATGGGTCCACCTGTATTCCTATTTAAACAATTTGCTTTTTTCCTTCCCCTCCACAAATTATACCAACATCAAATACAGTGAAAACAGGGGTTATACTGTGGGAGAGGGACATACAAAGCAACAAAGAAATCATCTTATAAATATGTGAATTTTGTGAATGGAATTTTTACTTTCTTGGGTACTAGAAGACAGAGTTCCTTTTTCCTTGTATGGTGGAAGGCAACTTCTTTGTCACTGAAAATTGATTTGAAAGGTTCCATGATTACTATGTGAAGGCCTAGGTAAAAGTTAGAAAGAGTGCACTAAGTTGAAAAACACCCCATAGATAAGAGTTATCTGGGCAGTAGATAGACTCTCCTGGTGTGCAGAGATATCTCTTGTTTGGTTTGGCCAGAAAGAATGATAACTCTTGGTAATTCAGCATTTTTAATAACAGAAGATTTTGTTCTGTATCAGCAGTAGCTAATGAGTGCTTGCTCCATCTCTGGATGAAAAATTACAAATTTCCCTTTGCAAGGCCATGTAGATCCACAATGGGTGCTTTGATACACAGAGCCATTTACCCAAACAATAATTCCAGGAGCAAGTCATTTAAAAACTCCTGTCATACACAAGGACATCAATATGTAAGGAAGACTGAATTCAATTTTTGATGAATTAAAGTGTGTGTGTGTATGCATTCATATATGTCTTTCTATATCTATATCTCTATAAAGATTATTTATTACATATAATCTCTATATATCATATAATATATCATATATCATATAAATATATATTACAATGTAGTATATAATATATAATCTCTACAGAAAGAGATATCAATATAGATATCTATGTTTCAGTGAAAGGGAAAAATAGAGTCTGTGCCAAAATTATTCTTCTAGAAATTCCATTCTGTCTGTGGCAGGATTTCAAGACTATGATTATTACTAATTATAAAATAATTGGAAACATATAACTGATATATAAGAAATATAATAAATATCTTCTGTAAAAAATGAGAGGAGCCAAGAAAAACAAAGAGACATAAAGATAAGCCAATAAGAAAAATTAAGAAGACACATGATTTCTCCATTCAGAGATGATCACTTTATACATTTTGTTATACACTTTCACAGCTTTTTCTGCATTTCTGGATATATAGTCAGTCATATACTATATATAATTCTGAAGTAAAGATTCACTGACATAACACTGTACATATTTTAGATAATCTTTTTCATAGATTAATTTATTGTACACATTAATAAATCTATGTGCAACATATTTTCCCCTCAAGAGATACCATTAAACATCAATCTGTGTTAGGGTTTATAATCACCCCGAGTAAGGAACTAGCCACTGCTTTTTCTAGAGGGATGCATAATAAAGCCAGCCCTGTGCCCTAGTTCCTCTCTTCATAATTTTACTGTGTGGATTTAGTGCCTGCCTTGAGGCTGTGGACTCACCCTACCTTCTGCCTGTAGGTCACTTGAAAGAAAGGCCTTGGACATCATCTGATGCAATGTTGCAGGGAATTAAGAGAGACATGGCCAGATTTGATTCTATCAAAAATGAGCAAAATCCCCTCCCTATTCCAAGGCATATTATTCTCACTTATGACATTCTCTTATTGAAGAAAAATATATGTAAAAATACATAAATATTTCTAAAATAGTGAGAAAATGACTCCTGCATATTAACACACCACTGAGAAAATTAAGCAGTTTATCCACAAGTATATGAACTTCTTTCTCTCAAAGAGAAAAGAAATCTATAATACTATCTCATTGAAGGAAAAAAATGATACAAGAATCTTCTAACAAAAGTACGAATATAGCCTAAAAGTCATATAACTTCAGAGTTCAGAGTACTTTAGCAATTATCTAGTCCAGATGAGGAACTATTTAAATTTGAAATGAAATGTCTGAATAAACATTTGCTAACTCTAGGTATGAAAGTAGCATTTACATTTGGCAAAGCTGTCTGCATTCTCAGAAGAGGGGCTTGACATGGCTTTGAGAGGGCACATAGGTCTCCCATGTTCAAAAGCAAAATCCCATGAGAAAATGCAAGTCAGCTGGGCACCAGTGGCTCATGCCTATAATCCTAGTTACTCAGGAGGCTGAGATCTGAGGATCGCAGTTCAAAGCCAGGCCGGGCAGGAAAGTCCATGAAACTCTTATCTCCAATAAACCACCAGAAAACTAGAAGTGGTGCTGTAGCTCAAGTGGTAGAGTGCTTTCCTTGAGCTCAAGAGCTGAGGGACAGTGCTCAGGCCAAGTTCAAGGCCCACGACCAACAGAAAAAAAAAAAAAAAGAAAAGAAAATGCAAGTAAAACCAGTAAAAAGATGAACGACTCATTACACGTTCCCATGGGTTCTACTGTGGAGCTATTCAAGGAAAGCGACTTGGGAAGGGTTCAAGCTTGAGTGCCAAGAATACACATTCCCTGGCCTCAGGGAAACTCCATTTTCAGACAATGTTGAGATGTAGGTTTTAGTTTAGAGGATTAGAAAAATAATATGCTTCTAAGAAATATTCTTTTTGAGGGTAAAAAGGAAAAGAAACATGTAATTTATGAATGTGAGTCTGTTAGGAAACTATATTACAAGGTTTGTGTGTGTGCACACATGAGTGCACACGCTTGTGCATGCACGTACACATTGAACTCAGGGCTTTATACTCATACTTGGCTTTTTCTCTCAAGGTTGTCACTCTACCATTTGAGCCACATCTCCACTTCTGGCTTTTTGCTGGTTAGTTGGACATGTATTTCTTGGTTTTGTCTGCCTTGCCTGGCTTTGAATTTCAGTCCCTAAATCTTACCCTCTGGATTAGCTAATATCAAAGGCATGAGCTACCAGTGCCCACCAGATTACAAAGTCATCAAAGACTATTTTTACTTTCTTCTTGGTATTGAGCTTAAACTTTTTAGTATTAGCTAATATGATTGAAAAATATTCTCTCCTCCTTCATTATATCATGTTTAAAGAGAGATGGGAAATGAAACGAAGGCTCATGAATAGATTTTTATCTGGGAGGAGCATTAAAAATATTTAAGCCTGTGCTAAACAGTTCCCAAGACTTAAATATAAAGCAGCAGACACCAAAGAAATGGTAAGTATGCTTCCAATAATGTGGAAGGAAAACACCAAGCATGAGCTTGAAAGATGGCAAAACAAATATATCTGACTTCAACTTCCATGCTTTGAAGTAAGATGACTTGTCTCCTCAGAAGGATAGGATTGGGCTCTGAGATTACTTATTAATAAATGGAGTTATCTGGAGATGCCTGCATTCCAAAGGCTCCTGTTATTTCGTGAGGCTGAAATGGTCACCCAGGGTGGTTGATGTTGCATCTTGCACACTACTGACCACTTCACACAAGTGCCTGACACAAGCTCTGACATCAAGCTGAGAAAGCAAGCTACTAGAAAGCTCAGCTAGAAGAAATAAGGGAGCCCTGAGTTGGATTTGCAATCCTAAGGTGGATAAGTGAGTTGGAGGGGAGCTGCCCTGGACTGACACGACCAGAGATTTGGAATAAGAGTTCAAACCCACAAAGAGTGGTAAGCAATGGGAGAACCATTGTTCCCACTTGCTTTTCTGTTCTCCTTTTGATTGTCATACATTTCAATGGTATCCAGATGTTCCATTATTCTAGGGACTAACTTGGGAAATTACATTGTAGTTACTTTCAAAGTTGTCAGAACACTGAACTCAACAATGACAGTTTATAACCCATTTTCTCTAAAGTGCTTAATTTTTTTTCTTAACCCTGATGGGGTGGCATTTACATAAAGAAAGTCAGGAATCTAAAGCTCAATTAGTTTCCATATATGCAAAGTGGCTCTTTGTGCTCATCCAGGGCAAAGCAGCTCTTGCACATACACATCAGGTGCTCTGCACTCTAAATTTGCTGCTACTTTTGTCTAGACTTGTTTAAAAATCAGGGATTTGTTTCAGGTTTTTAAACAGTTGCAGTCTAAAGTGAAATAATTTAAATTATTTTGGAATTCGAATGTCTGTATATATTTTTTTCCAACACAGAAAGCTAGTTAAAAAAACTAACATTATTAATTTTTAAAATATATATTTTCCTTTTGAATAAAAAACATAATGGCATTTATATATTTTACAACAGACTTATTGAAGATTTCCCAGAAAACTCCATCTGTAATTTTCAGTTGCAAAGAGATGAAGTTCTTCAGTTTAATGCTTTTAGTATTCTTATGGTAATTTTGAAATTGGGAGACTTGGCCACATTCATAAATGGTAACTGTAGAAAATCAGCCACTTTGAAGCCAAACAAAGGCATAGAGAACCTTGCAGATACTTTTGAATAGAGACTATTTCTAACTAGTCTAGTTATAGTGTGTATTCCTAAAGCCGATAAATGTGAGAGTTCTATAAGACTATTGCTGCTGCTTTTCTTGTAGAGACTGCTTGTATTATCTGTCTGTACAGTACTTAGCACACTGTTAAACTCAGTAAATATGCAGTGGTGATAATATTATTGCTCAGAATTCATTCAACACTTTCACATCTTTTGAGTGTCACAATGTTCTGCCTACAAGGTGCTGGGAATTTTAATTTAAAGCTCATTCTGAGGCTTAAAGCTTGGAAGTGTAATGACCCATGTAAGATAATCCTCTGCTACAGCAGGACTGTTTTGGAGCAAAGCCGCTGGTTGCCCAAGAATTCATTAAAAATCAGAGAAACTTCATTTCCCACACTACAATTCAGAGGGTCAGTTTACTGGTTGTTCAGTCTCTATCCGCTAAAATATTCACATAGTAATTCCCTAACACAGATACACATGCACACACACACACACACATACACACACACATGCATGTGCACGTGCACACACACACACAGATGAATAGAGAGATTTTTAGCTGATTTGTGATAACTAAACAGCTCTGACCAATCTTAAACTGGGATCCATGGTAGAGATTACAATAGAAATCACAAATCCACCTAAAAACTTCTTTACCATGCTGACCCCCTTTTTCCTGCAGTCTAATTTAGCTATCACTGTCAGTTTACATGTTTTCTCTTTTAAAGTTTCATATTTTTCTTGGCTTAATAAAAGCTATTGGCAGATAATTTCATACTAATAATTAATTTTCTTGGCATCAGACACAATTACTGGTATCTGAACAGGAACTGTGAAACTATTTAAGTGAATGAATGGATGATACATGAAGGAAAATACTAAGTTGCTCTAGAAAAAAATCCTTAATTTTTTCCTTTTTTCTTTTTTTGTTTTATTGTGAAAATACCATACAGAGGGGTTACAATTACATGGGCAAGATAACGAGTACATTTCTTATCAAGCATTGTTGCCTCCTCCTTTGTTTCCCCTTCCCATCCCTTTCCAACCCCCCTTCCTGTACTGCGCCCCCCCCCCCCCCCCCCCCCGCCCCCTGTGCCAAAGTTGTAAAGTTCATTATATCTCATATCTCATTTGGAAATTACAGGGCAACTAGCCTATTTTTAAAAACTGGATTTTATTAAAAAATGCAATAAATTTATCTGGGAGATTTAAATTGGTATTAAATAAATGTATATAATAATCCATTAGAGTACACAAGGATTTTGATGTGATTTTTGGTTAACAGCCCATAGTTAATAATGATAGTATGGACACACGTAAGTGCTCACACATGCACATATACCTTGAATACATATTAAACATGGTGCTTAAACCCAAGCTTATCTTAAAATAAGCTAAAGCACATTGAGTCATATGGTTACATAGCCAGTTGTGAGAAACAATTTGTGTATGCTATAATGCTAAGGGCTGGATTTATCGAAGGAGCTTTGGGCCTTGGAAAAGAAGAGGAACAAATCAGAGAAGAATCACATGCCAATTCAATCACTGATGGCTCATGCTTATAATTCTAGCTACTGAAGAGGCTGTCAGTGCTAGCCTAAGCAGATAAATCCAAAAGACTCTTATCTTCAGTTAACCCAAAAAAGGCTAGAAGTAGAGGTGAACACCATGGTAAAACACAATCCTTGAAAAAGCTAAGGAAGAAAAAGAGGCCCTGAGTTCTACCCAGTCACTGTTCAAGGGAACAGACATATAAAACATGTATACATGTGAGTGACCGGATGGGAAAAACTCCCTAGTTGCAAAGACTTTGAAGGGAAAGAGCAAGGTAGAACTGTCTCTCAGAGATTAGGGTTGGTATTCAGCAGGGACCTGTATAGACATAATAATATCATCCAGCCTCATCTTTACTTCTTCTCGTTAAATGTACTGATGTATACATGCAGCCAGCTCTTCTCTGTATAATTTTTTTGTATTTTTTATTGTGAAAATACCGTACAGAGGGGTTACAATTACATGAGCAAGGTAATGAGTACATCTCTGATCAAGCATTGTTGCCTCCTCCTTTGTTTCCCCTTACCATTTCTTCCCAAAAAAATTAAATCCCCTAACAACAAAACCTCAAATAAATAAGTGGGCTAAAGACTTACAAAAAAACTTCTCTGAAAAGGAAAGAAGGATGGCCAATAGACACATGAAGAAATGCTCAACCTCCCTAGCCATAAAAGAAATGCAAATCAAAACAACATTGAGTTACCACCTTACCCCAGTTAGAATGGCTATAATCAAGAACTCTAATAACAACAGATGCTGGAGGGGATGTGGACAGAAGGAACCATACTGCATTGTTGGTGGGAGTGTAAACTTGTTCAACCACTTTGGAAAGTAGTATGGAGGTTCCTCAAAAGACTCCACATAGAGCTCCCCTATGACCCAACAATCCCACATTTGGGCATTTACCTGAATGATCACAAACAAGACCATACTAAAGCTACCAGCACAACTATGTTTATTGCAACATTATTTGCCATAGCTAAAATATGAAACCAACCCAGATGCCCCTCAGTAGATGAATGGATCAAGAAAATGTGGTATATATGCACAATGGAATTTTATGCCTCCATCAGAAAGAATGGCATTGCCCTATTTGTTAGGAAATGGAAAGACTTCTCTGTATAATTAATTTGCCCCTTACTCACTACAATATATGATCTCAGGACTTGTCTTGCACTTTGATACAAGGAGATGGCCATATGTTACTTTGTCTGATGAACACATTAACCCAACTGAACTGCTATCATGAAGAGATCCATTTGAGGAAGACAGGAGGTGTCTCTTTACGATTGTGGTAGTGGTCCGATGTTCTCACAGAGAATATTAACTGATGGCACATTTTCATAACAGGAGGAAATCTATTGTACCAGGCTAATTTTGAGCAGTGTGACTGCAGAGAGGCTGGTTGTAGATACAGATAGACCAGAATTGGAGGAAAGACTGTTCTATACCTTCTCTGAATGATCTAGAGCATTCTTATTTGATAGTTACTTCAGTGTCCTCAGCTGGATTTGGGACAATAGCTACTAGTCATTGGTTTTAAGTGTTGCATTGAAGCCTGTGTAGACAGAAGAGCAGAATGTCTTGTAGATACCAAAATGTCAACTACTGTTGGTTCTCTTAAGACCAAAATACCCTGTATATTTCATTGTCCTTAATATGGCTCACAGTCTTAGCGTACTCAATATTTTGCTCAATGCATACAAAATGGAAAGGGCACTTTGATGATTAGGAAGAATAGCAATATCCATCATTAATTAGATCTGGTTGCCTTCCAGTGGGTGAAACGAATTCATCTCTTCAGTGAAAGTACATTCACATGCTTGTGGGTGGGTACATTTCACTTCTAAAGGTGAGTGGTTTTATCCTATCTCGCAGAACTGTCACGAGGCTCATCATGACTCACCCTCCCACAGATCAGGTGGCTAATTATGTTATTAGAATGTCAGAATTTTCTAGAATGTCTTTGTCATCCATCTGACAAGAGACCTCAGCTTGATACTGTGTCTCAAATCACTGAAAATGTTGGATGCTGTATGAAGTGATGTGTGAACATATTACATATGGAGTAAGTTTTTTCCCCAAATGTTTTATGACAGAATTCGTTTCCTTCCCTTTCTCCAGTAAAATAGATCTTTCTTCACATCTATACTTCTGCAATCGTGTGTGTATGTGTGTCTGTGTGTCTGTGTCTGTGTGTCTGAGTCTGTGTGTCTGTGTCTGTGCACTGGAGTTTAATCTCAGGAACTGGGTGCTTTCCCTTAGCTTTTTTTCTTTTCTTAGGGCTGGTTCTCTAAAAGTTGAGGCACACACCACTTTTGGATTTTAGGTGGTTAATTAGAGGTAACTACTGTAAACATAGCTTATTTTTGTGCTGAAGATACTGAATGGAAAACTCCATTGTGTGTTGCTGGACTATTTTGGAAATATTTGGTCAAATGTGTGTTAATTTTTCTTTGATGGCATTTAAAGCAAACAACAGCAACAAAGCTGTGAAAATGGCCTTAGAGTATTATCTTTAGTTACTTGAAGAGTTTCTAGTTTGTTTTTTTAAATAGTTTATGTTAAAATAATTTTTATTAATTTAGAGAAGACAATCAATGTCCGTGAGAAAGTGGATTTTCTTTGGGATTTTCTTTTGTGGTCATGGTGAGCAATTGCTTTTTCCTGTACTTAGATTCACATTCTTCCTCTATTCTAAAACTTAGACTGACATCTAGCCTTGACAATCATAGTATGTTTTATTTTCCTGAGGGGGAATAACTTATAATGCTGGTTTGTTTTGTACTATTGGTGTGGGTAAATTTTTAAACTTGTGCTAACTACAATAAATTATATGAACCAATCAAAAAATAAAAAAGAATCTCACCAACTTTCCTGGCTGGGCTGTTTTTGGGCTTCAGTTCTCAGATCTCAGACTTCTGAGCAGATAGATTAACAGGCATGAACCATTAGAACCTGACTACAACCATATCTTGAAGCCTAAGATTCACAGGTTCCATGTTCAGTGCAGTGGGGACATGGCATAAGACATGGCCCATTTGCGCTGTATCTCTGGAAGAGAAGCCCTTCATAGGGCATCGTTATTGGTCATGATCTTTGTAAAGAGACTTTGCACTCATAATAAAGTGGTAAATTGAATGGTACTGAATTGAATTCAGCTAGATAATGATCATAGATTGTAAAAATGGTCAAAATTATTTTTAGTTCTTTCTATCAAGATGCTGAGAATATATCGTACGTGCTTTGGTTGACTTGATGACAGTTGTAACCAACAGTGCAGCAGCAGTGATGTTGTTCATTGTCTGAGACTTGACCACAAGATACCTTGTTTCTGCTCTAACTATACTTGCCACTCTGAGACACTGACCTATTCTCATAGTGTGGTGAGAAGAACCTTATTGGTACATTGGCTCTTGATGCTACCTTGCCAAGAACACCGAAAAGGGTTTATTATTTGCATATGGATTTCCAGGGAGAGTAGAGGGACTCACAGATTGGCTTTCAAGTCACTTCAGAAAGCAGGGAAAGGAGAGTGTCTTGGTGTTATAAAGTGTTTGGACATTGGACTGGGCAAAGGTTCTTGATCTCAGGCTTGGCTGACATGGAATTAACTTTCTGCCTCTACTAAAAGAAGGATTATCTAGGCTTTCTTAAAATGACCATGTGTGAGACAGACAGGAAAGGAAGTGTGGTGAAACTTGAACACCATCACTAAGCAAATGAATATAGGTCAGACTCTTCATTATTCTTTATTATAGTTTAAGCACTTAATACTCGTCATGTTTTCTTTTTTGCTTACTTCATTTTTATTAATTTTATTTTTTACTTATCTGTTTTAATCATATATATAAATTTCATATATATACATACATACATACATATATATATATATATGCCTATGGGAACTTTTTCCTGTAATCTCAAGCTTTGGAAATTTGTATGGTATTAGTAATTTATATATTGATGCTTATTCTGGAGACACCATGAAAAACATACAAATAAGACTGTTTGTTCCCTGGTGCTTCCCTGCTTAAGGGAAAGAGGAAGGCCACAGTGATGCTGCCAGTTGCCCCAACAGCATGTGCCTATCACAGGCCTCTCCCAACCATAAATGTGCCAGGGTCAGGAAAGACCTGTGGCATTGCTCTCACCCAGGCTGCCCCCATTGTAAGCAGAACTTTCAGACAAAGAAAGAACACCAGACAAATTCACTTTCTAGAGATAACCTAGAGGATATAGACTAGGTAGAATGAGAAGTTGATTTTTATCTGTATCTTGCCATTGCTTGATATAATGACTAACCCTTAGGCACTAAAAGGTGCTGTGGAATAATTGCTGATTGATCTTCTGAAGAACTTTAATATCGTTGACTCTCTGGGATTGATTAGATTCTTTTACCTGGAGCTTGATACATTGAAAATGCAACAAGAAGTCATCGTTTATACAGTTATTTTTAACCTCTAATTTAACATTGCTTTCAAATTGTAAGCCAGTTAACATTGTCTGTAGGAAATAGCTGGGTACAATAACTTCAGATGTGTAGTTACTTTCTTGAAAACTGAATCTTCCTTTATCATACAATTGGAGATAGGTTTTTCTTGGGAAATATACCCAAAAGTAATGAACAGTGATATCTTTGGTGGTTGCTTTAAATATTCTGTACACGCATATCTGAAAATTAATTACTTTCTGTGTTTTTAGTCGTCACACAAACCTATCAACAGCCATGTTAAGTTGCTTACTTTTTGCATTTTAAATTATTGTTAATTATATCAGTGCTTCAAACTCAAAGTTCGTTAAATAAGCTCCTTTAGTGCAAACAATCTTTGAAGACCATTTTCTATACATTGATGCTTCTGTACATCAGCCCAGGATTCCAGCTTAGTTTTTCAAATTGAGGCACACAGCTTGCATTGTATATGGGCAAATCAGGCTAACGCAAGAAACAGGTGACATACAGCAAATGAAATGAGTGGTCAAAAACACCTTACAGGGGCTGGGAAGGTAGCTGAGTGGTAGAGTGCTTGCCTTGCATGCATGAGGCCCTGGGTTCGATTCCTCAGCACCACGTAAGCAGAAAAGGCCGGAAGTGGCACTGTGGCTCAAGTGGTAAAGCACTAGCCTTGAGCTGAAGAGCTGAGGGACAGCACCCAGAGCCAGAGTTCAGGCCCCACAACTGGCAAACAAAACCAAAAAAACAAACAAACAACAACAACAACAAAAACCACCTTACAACCTCTAGTAATAGGAATGGGAAGTATGGCGCTGTGTCCCTTTGGAGTGAACAGCATTCTAAACTTACATTATGATGACAACCTCACAGTGTGTATATTTGTGGGGGACAATTTGATTGTGCCGCGGACCGGGTTCTGTCGGGACGACGGAGGATACCTAGGGGAGGAACCTGGAATAGGATGGGGAGATGGCAAACAGACAACTCACACACATTAGGAGTGGATGCTGAGTGCTGAGCGCTGAGTGCGATTTAATGCAGAGGATAACAAACTTTTATAGCAAAAAGTCTCCATAAGAAAGGGCAAAAGGTTACATAATCTTGCTGCATGGCTTCATTCTTGGGCGTCACCAGCTGATCGCCTGAAAGGGCAAAAGGTTACACAACCTTGCTGCAGGGCTTCATTCTTGGGTGGTCAACAGCTGGTCGCCTGATAGGCACTTGTTTCTGGCTTATCTCTAAGAAATATAATGGGTTTTGATGTTTGTCACCAACTAACCATTACCTTATTTCTATAGAGGCCTTAACCGTCCCATAAGATCTTTTCTGTTCCTTCTTTAATAGTGAACACCAAGGAGACTTAGATCTAGCAAGTCTCTTAGTAAATGAAAGAGTAATAGGAAGTTCTTTCTCCTAAGTAGTTATCTCAGCAATTGCCATACATTCTTTCTGTTCTAGCCGCGCCTACAGCTTTTTGTAAATCTCTTACAAACAATTCCTTCTGCTGAAGTGACTTTGTGAAACCCCCAATACTTTTATATTTGCTTATGGCTTGTCTACTAGCCTCCATAAGAGGGGTTTCAGGGTATCACTTAACTCCGGTGAGTTAGTCATATTTTTAAGACACTCATCAGATATTGGAGTCGTCAACACTCTTAAGAAAGAGCTTTGTATAGGGAACGTTGACAATGAGCAAGTACAAAGAGCAGTAGAAACAGTAAAAGATTAATAGGCACTCTTATATAGAGGAAAAGAAAGGCAGAAACACATCTTTCCCAGGGGCTTGCCAGCCTTTTCCCAGGAGTAGGCCTCTTAGAAGCCCTATTCTCCGAGGTAGACTTCGGTGAAGTCCCAAAACTTGGAGATAGGTTTCTGTAAAGCCCCATTCTCTGAGGTAGACTTTGGTGAAGTCCCAAAACTCAGAGATAGGTCTCTGAAGCCCCTATCATGGTCTGATAGATGGTTTCCCATGCTAAGCAGACTCCACTGGGGTCGGCGTGGCATGATTGTATCATTTGAGTAGGTGCTTATGGTGTGTTATATTTCAATAAAACTTTATCAAAAGGGACATATAATGAAGAAATGAAAATGGAAGCATGAAGTAGTGATTTGATTTACTTATTTTTTAAAAGCAATAGTGACTCTAATAAACTCTCAATGGGGGAGAATTGGCAGTTGTAACATTAAAATATAAACATCTATTGCCTGTGGGATTTTCTTTAGTTGTGCTTGTTCAGTCTGTGACTGAAGCTGAAGCCAGTTGAGGTACAAATGCTACATTCTTGACTATCATGTCATGATTAAGATCTGTTGTGATAGAAACTGTTCTTGCAGAGTAAAATCACTTTTGTCTTTGCAAGTAAACATTGCTTGGTGGCTTAAAACTGCCATTTGTTTTATTTTGATCCCAGTGTTGTAGGTTGCTAAATAGTTCTTACCTAAGCTCGTGCAAGTGATCCCTGCACAGTGTTTCAGGAGATGGTGGCCAGTTAAACAAGAAAGATAGCTGTTGATTCAATTAAGACTTGCTCATGTGTCTAGCAGCTGCCAAGCTGTCTTGGGAGGCATGCTGTTCTGTACCATGTACTTATCAGCAGTGTAATGGCCTCAGGTTTCCAAGTGCAGCTAGAGCAGAAACTACAAAGCCTACTGAAGTTCAAGATTGGGCATTACCCCATGTTTCTTAGACCATATTTTATTGGACAAACAAGTTACCAAGTCAGCATAAATTCAAAGAGTAGGGAAATAAAATCCACCTGCTGATAGGAATTGCTGAAAAAATTAGTGGCCATTTCTACCATCCTATAATGATCTAGCTAAACCTGCCCAGTTTATGCCTAGTCCCATGATAAAGATGATTTTGTTTTGGTTATTGTTACATATACACAGTCAAAGGATAAATGTACATTAAATTATTAATTACTCCACTGCAATTGGGCAAGAGTAATAGAACATTTTTCTAAAATTGTTTAAGTTCCACTTGGGACTCTGCCATAGATTTATCTAGCATAAAGATTGCTTTGTGTTCCTAAAATGCACACCATTCAATAGGAAACCAAAGCAGAGCAACAGGAGAAACACAGAATTGAATTAACATTATGGTGTGGTTCGTCCATGCTGGGTAATTGAGAATGAACTGCTGTATGACTTATGTCCTGATTCTGGTCACTTGCCAACTAGAATTTCTCTCACAGAAATAGAAAAGGGTCTAGAGTAGCCAAAGGCCTTCATGTGGATTCAAGTCAAATATGGAAAATATTTCCTTTGACTCAAATTGACTACTATTAGAAAAGAAAGTAATATAATCTGCTATCTTGGTTAGGCTACCTTTCAGAAGGAAAATCAGCAGCAGGCAGTAAAAAATAATAATAACCAAATATGATCTCACAACCTCAATTCCTTTCCAAATGTCCATGAGAAAGGAGCCTTTCATACAGAATGGCCAGAAGGGTCAGGACCAGAACCAAACACCATGCTCAATGCCACTAATGTCTGACTGACTGTAAGCCGTGTCCATACCAAAAACTTTTGTCCACTTCCATTAACAATTTTTACACATCTAGGCTATTTAATCACACTCAAGTTATTTCTTTTAGAATAGTCATTGACTTTACATCATGTGAAAGCACTCTACAATAAGCATCACTGATAGTCATAAGCCTGATAAAATCGAACCTTGACTCATTTCTAGGATGGCATTTACGTATTTGCATATGCTGTAAGTATATTGTGACTCTAGGTGTGTATAACTCACTTTTTGAGTTCTAAGAGTTCCCATGCCTCTGCTGCTTTCTCCTTCCATCTAACATTCCTCCCATCCATGAGGGTTTCACCCTGACGCAGCTTCTCAGCCCACTGGAGCAGAGAGGGCCATCCTTCTTTCTGATGCTTTGCTTCCAGTATTATCAAGGAAGGCTGTGTCTGCCCTGATGATTAAGTTGACAGTCATGAAGCCAAGTCTGGGGATGGAAGTGGTGTCACCTACCAGGGGAAGAAGCCAGACTGTTTGGAGGAGGAGGAATCATGGTGGCATCACTGAAGCCTCTCCATAGAACCAGTCCAAAAGCCAGCTGCACTCCAAGATGGACAAGTGATGACACATGGAAAAAGTAATCTGTGCTCAAAAATAATTTGTTTACACTTTTTTATGTTGGTATGTGGAAGTCCTGGGTCTTGAACTCAGGGCCTAGGCACTGTCCCTGGGAATTTTTTGCACATGACTAGCTTAATTGGAGAGAACTCTCAATGATTTTAAAGCACAATCCTTAGATATCAGCCTCCTGAGCTGCTAGGATGACAAGCATGAGCCACTGGTATCCATTATACAACACTTTTTTTTTTTTTGTCAGTTGTGGGGCTTGAACTCTGGGCCTGACCACTGTCCCTCAGCTCTTCAACTCAAGGCAAGCACTCTACCACTTGACCCACTGCACCACTTCCTGTTTCCTGGTTTGTTGGAAGTAAGAGTCTCACAGACTTTCCTGCCCGCTGCCTGAACCAGGATCCTCAGATCTCAGCCTCCTGAGTAGCTAGGATTACAGGCGTGAGCCATCAGTGCCTGGCTCAGTTATATACACTGTAAATGGGCTTGTATGCTATATCTCAATACAGTGTTTTTCCCCTCAAAGAGAAAAAGTGACTTCATGTCTGAACTTTGAAAGGCAGTGATGATTCTTATAAGGCCTCAGTTGAAAGCAATATCTTTTGGAATGATAAAGTACATGCATCCACCGCCTAAGGAATTGTCTCAACATTTTGCCTTGCACTTAGAAAATATTTCCCAAGTTCAAGTTTGAGTCTGAAACAGAAAAACCCATCTTCCAATCATATAACTGAAGTAAAGGATCTCCAGTAATCCATTTTGTGAAACCCAGTTCCTACTATGATATCAAATTGAGTCACAACTTCTGTGTTATCTGACAAGAAAGAAGGAAAGAAAGAAAGAAAGAGAAAAAGGAAAAAGAGCAAAAGAAAGAAAGAGAGAAAAAGAAAGAGAAAGAGAAGGAAGGAAGGAAGGAAAGAAGGAAGGAAGGAAAGAAAAGAAGAAGGAAGGAAGAAAGGGACAGGGGAAGAAACAGATTTCCTTTAACCTGATTTCATAGATATAGAATTCCATCATCTTAATATGTATCTACTGTGGCCTTACACTTTTTATCATCTGATACCTCACACACAGTTAGATTGTCCCATTAAAAATACAAGGAAAGTTATTTAGTGGTGTACTAACTTAGGCTATTAAAGAACTATAATATTTTTCTTCAAAACCTCCCTCAATGCTACTTGTTCTGATATGTTGGTGTAGAGACTCCCTCTCAGGGTTTCCACTTATGAACGAACACAAGAGTGGAAAGAATCACAAGAGCCTTGTTAGAAAGTCATGACGGAGAGACTACACACCTCTCTATTGCTTCTCCTCAAATAGATTTTTACAATTGCTAAATCTTTTATACTTTCCAGATTTCTACATGACTTCATCCAACTTAACATATCAAGTGAAAGCTTACAGACACTCACATGGTGTGAAATTGTTGTTGTTTTGTGACAGTACCTGGACTTGAACTCAGGGCCTGAATGCAGTTCCTTAGAATGTTTTTTTCTCAAGGCTGGCATTCTACCACTTGAGACACAGCCCAATTTCTGGCTTTTCAGTGGTTAATTGGAGGTAAGAGTCTCCTGGGTAACGATTTCCTGCCAGAGCTGGCTTTAAATCATGATCCTCAAATCTTAGTTTCCTGAGAAGTTAAGATTATAGGCATGAGCCACCAGCATGCATCTTGAGGAAATTGGTAGCAGCTGTGGAAAATTCATACTATGACTAGATGTTCTTGTTCAGGATTTGCCTTTTTTGTATTTAGAATAGCATGTTCAAGGGACCACAGGTGGTTTAATTTTTTTACCAGTATGTCTGCTATTTATTAAACTCTATTTTATAGTCAATGACCACAATTTCTGATGTCCTATATTGATGTTTTGCTGAGGAAAGAAATCAAGCAATCATACCCATAGCTTCTGGTGAGATTTTTATTTCAAATGGTTGGAAATATAAATTTTTGTGTGTATGCTAGTGTTAGGGCTGTAACTCAGGGTTTCCTACTCCACTTGGCTTTCTTGCTCACAGCTAGTACACTGCCACTTGAGCCATGTCTCCAGTCCAGCATGTTGCTGATTATTTTGGAGATGGAGTCTTGCAGACTTTTCTGCCTAGTCTGGCTTCAGACTTTGATATTTTAGGTCTCAGTCTTTGAGTAGCTAGGACTTCAGGCATGAGTCACTGACACCTAGCAGAAATATACTCCTAATAGATGCACAACTGTTGGTGAAAGATTGAGAAAATGTATAAAGTTAAAAATATTATAGATGACATTCAGAAAGCGAAAAGACTTCCAGGTGCCTAAAAGAACCTCTCCACATATGACATGATAAAATTTAACAAGTCACCAGAAGCACCAAAGTAAATTGAGAAGCAAAAGCTAGTGGAAAATAAAAAGATGATTATTCTAAAATAACCAAATGTACCCCATCTGAAATGATAAGCTACTATGTTACTCTCTAGTAACCCACCTCTATGATAAATGAGATGTGTCAACTTGTAGAAGAGGGTGGATTTACTCAACATACAAAGTGTCACCTTTCCAATAGATAAAAGGAAGTGAGTACAAGGATTCCTCATGACAGCTGGACACTATTGAATTTATCTTACTATGAAGTTTGTTCAGGGGAAATCTAAGCCACTATAAGTCTTGGCTCTCAGCTAAATGGACATTCCCTAAAATACTTCTCATAAGACAAAATGAAAAAAAAATGTCCTAAAGCTCCTCTCAAGTTTTTCAAAGTCTTTGAAACTACCCAATATAATATGGTTTTCCCTTATCTCCGCAGTTTCAGGAAAGAATGTCTTGGTAAATTTAGCACATTGATTTCTGGCAGGTAGGCTTCTGGCAAATTGGTGGTTTGTATATATTGTTGGTTTTTTTTCCAGCATATTGATTTTTAGTAATTTGGCTTTCTTTTGATTACATGGTGCTTTCAGAGAACAAACTGAATAATCAAAGATTCATTTGAAGAAAAATAAATACATCAAGGGCTACCCACTTACTAGCTAGGACATTGGACACACAGGGGTATCTGAGCTCATGAGAAGTACTGTGTATTAGGGAAGACAACTCTTAAATGAGAGTTCCACAGATAATTATGTAAGTAGAATTGGTATGTGCTTAAAAACAACAACAACAACCAAAATCATGATATAATATAGAATGTGTGTTTCAGAGAGGAGAAGGACCTAGTAGAACTTTTTATATGTATGTACCCATACTGGAGCTTGAACTCAGGGCCTCCTGCTCTCCCTCAGGAATGGTACTCTGACACTTCAGCCACAGCTCCACTTCTGGTTTTTGCTGGTTATTGGAGATATAAGAACTGAGATCCTCAGATTTTAGCCTTCTGAGTAGCTAGGTTTACCAGTGTAAGCCACTGACACTTGGCTCTTAGTAGAACTTTTTATATGTGCTTGGTTCATAACACCTTGTGTAAAATAGAAATCACAGTTTATGCCTGCCAAAACAGAGTAGAGTGCTGTGGTCACCCCATGTGGCTGAGTGCAAGTTTGGGCTGTCACAAAATAGGACCTCACAAAGGCTTGTTTGCCATAAGTAGCTGGTGGTATTTAACTGCTCTAAGTGCTCTTCTTCTGCGGGAGGTCTTTATGTCTTTTTCCCATGCCTAAAAGATGTTAAGTGACATCTTAAACTTCCCTTGTCTCTATCCCTGGGCTTTCTCCTTGATGCTCCCTGCTGTGCCCTTCTTTGTTACTTCTTGCCATGGCCACCATTGAGGCTTGTCTTCTCAGTCCCCTTTTTTGTCTTGAGTTTATTTTTGCAATGAATTGACTGTCACCTGCTGCCCTGTTTGGGCTTCTCAACCTTGGTGAGAACATGTTGTGCAGTCAGGGCATACTTGGGCCTTGGTACAGGCTGGCTGAGCAATACTAGTGTTGTGTCTGGGTGTGATGCATCTCAGAGAGTTTTATGTTATGATGTTCAACTTAGTGGCCCTGGTAGAGTCTTTTAAAGAAATCTAAGGATTTACTAGAGTCTAAATTTGAAATCACCAAATTTTACCTTAACTAATATTATGTTACACAAATTAACCATATAACTAAAAGAAGTTCTAAATATTTAGAATTTGTTTAAAACTAAGTGAAACAGCAGAGATGATGTGATCAAGGTAATTAATAGACACATATAATACAAACATAGCTATGTTAAAACACATACACACACACACACAAATCAATATCAAGCATGGTTAAACATGCCTGCATTCTAAGCACTTGAGAGACTAAGGTAGGAAATAAGAATGTTCAGGCCAGTCTGGGCAGCATAGTGAGACTCTATCTCAGAAAAAAAAAATCAGGGTCAAAGCATAAAGAGAAGAAAAATGACTGGTTTTGTTAGCACTGGGGTTTGAACTAAGGGCCCAGAGCTTACTTAGTTTGCTTACTCCAGTGATAATCAAGTGGTAACTTGAGCCAAGCAAGCCTCCAGCTCTGGCTTATTGCTGATTATTTTAGAAGTGGCATCTCCTGGACAAAGAATAGCTTTGAAGTAGAATCCTCAAAATCCCAGCCTCCTGCAGAGTGAGATTATTAGCTATTCACCACTGATGTCTGGCAAGAAAACTGCTTTTATTTGTAATAGTTAAAAGCAAGTTGTTCATACTTAAGAATAACTAGGCTGTAAATAATGAAGGACACAGTCCAGGTTTTTGTTTTGCTTTGCTTTGCTTTTAATCAGCTCATATTTCTTTCCTAAAGCTACTATCGTACCAATTACCACAAATTTCCTGGATTTATTCCTCCACAGTTTTGGAGGCCACGAGTTCAAAATAAATTTCACTGAGTCAAAAATCAGGTGTCCCAGGTCAGTCTTTCCCTGCAGGCTCTAGGGGAGAATGTATTCTGCAGGTAGCTGCCAGCACCCTTGACTGGTCTCCCCCTCTTCTTTGTCCCTCTTACAAAGACATTTGTGATGTGATCCAGGCCTGTCAAATCACGTAGGATGACCTCCTCATCTGAAAAAGCTGAGTCACATTAAGAAAGATTTTTTCCCCAAATAAGGCTGCTTTGCCAGGTGCCAGTGTCTCACATTTGCAATCCTGGCTGCTAAGGGAACTGAGACTTGGAGGATCTCAGTTCAAAGCCAACCTGGGCAGAAAAGTCCTTGTGACTCCTCCAATTAACTAACAAAATGGTGGGCTGGAGGCATAGCTCAAAGAGTAGAATGCCAGCTCAGCAAGCAAGCAGAACAAGAGTAAAAGGCCAGAAGTTCAAGTTCTGCAAAAACAGTATTTATAGATTCCATTATTTGGAGTTCCCATTTTCCCTAAGCCCACTGCACAGAGTGTACATTGTTTTTTTAAGTACACAGAGGTTGCATGGGTCTCAGCAAAGATGTCTATATTGAAGTTAGAGTGTCCTATTTTATTTGTATGTTTTGGGATATAAAGTAGCTTTAGTTTCCTCTCATTGTCCTACCCGGTAAGCTTAAAACATTATCAGGAAAGGTCTCCAGTCTTCCTTCTCTGTCATGTACATACAGACAAACATCAAGAACAGAGCTTTCAACAAATGGTAGTTATCATTAGTGATACGTATTTCCTGTATGTGTTTAGATCCACATGCAGGATAATACACTGAAAGGTAGGAAAAATAGGTGGTAAAACTACTTTTAAATTTTCCTTAAAAATTTAATGTGAAAAGCCTTTTTTTAATATCCATCTCATCTAAATGCACTGGTTACTACTGAAGAATTCACAGAAACATTCATGACCCAGAATCTCAGATTTTAATTATTACCTGTGAATGACAAAAGGGGTTGTGAGTGATAGTTTCATATTCCTGTTTTTGTGGGGTTTTCTGACATTCCAAATGTATTGTCTATGTAAATAATGATATAAAATCTGTACTTTTATAGACACATCTAATGGAGAAATATATTAATACATAAATATTTGTTATACTTTATATATAGCTGGAAATAGTTCCTATGTGTCATGAAACTATAAGGACAGCATACGGGGGGCTGAGGCAGGCAGATCTCAAGTTTAAGATCAGCCTGAACTATATAGGAAATGCAAAGGGAAGGAGAAGAAAGGAAATGGGATAGGGGAGGAAACGGAAGGGAGGGAGGAGAAGATGGGAAGAAAAGAAAAAGGGAATATTTACTAATGTCTACAGACATCCTTTTCCTTATAATATGGAGGCAACTAGTGAATAGAGGTCAAGGATGTTTCTGAGCCACACACAGAAGAAATTCCCTCAACAAAGAACAACATGATCCAAAATGCTGGTAGTGCTAATGTTAAGAACACCCATCTTTCATTTCTATCTTACAGCTGCTCCCAGCTCTTTCTCACAGAAAGCACGAATACATACCTCACAAATGAAGCATTTAACCTAGGATAAGCAGGCCCACTCAAGAGGTGGAGACACAATCACACTTCTCCTATATGACCCTTGCACAGCACTTGGCCTTTCTATCATCTCACTGGGATAATGAGTGCCCATCTGGTGCTTAAAGGTTTCTGTAAGGCCTTTAACATAGTCTTTAAAAGAAACAGCATTTAGGACAATGAGAAGAGCCCCCACAGATTTAGTTAGTTGTACCTTCTTTGTTGTATCCTATCTTTAGATGTCTAAAGGACAGCATAGTTTTTTTATTTTTTAAATAATTTAAGGGTGGCGTTTTGATGTCTTCAGTAAATTCAATGTTGGCATCACCTAGCACAGCACAAGCATCTGGCACAATGGCAGCAGCTAGCACAGTGAATGCACAGTGATAGCACCTAACACAAAGGAGTCAGCTAATATAAAGCCAACACCTAATAAGGTAGCATCCCCTAGCACCAGGGCAGTACTAAAATGGCTTCACCTAGCAGAATGTCAGTACTTACACAATTCCAGCACCTAAGATGGCAGCACACAAAAGTCACTTATAATCGTTCAGTGAATTAATAACTTTAATTGTATTGTTTAGAGTTTTATGTGCAGTTACTTAAATACTAGTACCTATAGTTTCACGCCTCATTTTTAGAATTACTCTGATTTCTCACTTCTGGTTTACTTTATTACATTGCTTCTGTTTTCTGAAATCTGAGGATCTATTTTCACCCATTTTTTTCATTCATCGATTTACTGATTATTTATAACCCTAAGTGTCAGTAACATTGTCATATTAGCATAATGTCTTTGTAGAATGAGATATCAAAACTTGAGTCAAGGCAACATAGAATTGAATTAAAGTACTGAGAATGTCTAGATTCTATAAGAATTTATTCCTAGAACAATCAAAATAGAATTGGGGTCATAGAGAAGGAACTAACGGAAAAAATCAATCCAACCTATGTTCCTGTACATAGGATAGTATGGAAAAAATCAATTCAACCTATGTTCCTGTAGATAGGATAGGATTTGACTTTTCAGTTCTCACTTGCTCATTCAGTGAGCAAATGTTGAATGTCTGATGCATATCCATGGATGCAAAAATGAATAAAATGCTGCTCATAGCCTCACACATGTCATTATTAGTGAAGAAAAGCTCTGGCATGATTTGATAAAAAGAATCATAGAACATTGCTTGACCTGGCATCTGGAGGGGTGAGGAGGGCCAAGTTCCCTGAAAGACAACCATAGTAGAGAAACATACCCAAAAATGAAGGATCACACCTGAAATCCTCGCTACTCCCAAGGCTGAAAGCTGGCAAGGAAAATCCTTGGGACTCTTATTTCCAATTAACTACCAAAAGTCAGGAGTGGACCTGTGTTTCAAGTGGTAGAGTGCTCACCTTGAGCAAAAACAGCTCAGGGATAGTGCCTAAACCTTGAGTTCAAGCCTGAGAAACAGCACGCACACAGGCGCGTGTGCACGCACACACACACACATTGAAAATTAGACCCAGAAAGAAGCTGAGCAGGTGTTATGGACATAGAACATAATTGTTGACTGTAGGGTAGAAGAGAAGTTGAGGGAGACTAGAAAAAGACAAAGATGTTAGGCACACAAAACAGTAGAGATTGAGGCACAAAGCAGGTGTCAACAGACTTGGGTGTGCACCTTGTTAAGTAAAACCTGAAACCACTGCAGGAAATAGTAGCAATGTACAATCATTTAAGAAATTAATAAAATGTGGGCTAGGAGGATGGCTCAGTGGTAGAGCACTTGCCTTGCATGCATGAGGCCCTGGGTTCGATTCCTCAGCACCACATAAAGAAAAAAGAAAAAAAAAGCCGGAAGTGGCGCTGTGGCTCAAGTGGTAGAGCGCTAGCCTTGAGCTGAAGAGCTGAGGGACAGCGCCCAGGCCCAGAGTTCAGGCCCCATGACCGGACCCAAGAAGAAATTAATAAAATGATTGTATGTTTTTGAAGTTTGGTGTGAAAACAAGTGAACAAGGAATATTTGGTGATAGTAGCTCAAGGCTTGTGATGGGAAGCTCAAGAAATGAGTTTGAATTTTCCCTCTCTGGTCAAACTCTCTGTACCAAACAAGACCACACTAAAGCTACCAGCACAACTATGTTTATTGCAGCATTATTTGCCATAGCTAAGATATAGAACCAACCCAGATGCCCCTCAGTAGATGAATGGATCAAGAAAATGTGATATATGTATATCTATCTATCTATCTATCTATCTATCTATCTATCTATCTATCTATCTATCTATCTATCTATCTATCTATATATTTATACACACACACACACACACACACAATGGAGTTCTATGCCTCCATCAGAAAGAATGACATTGCCCCATTTTTTTATTGTGAAAATACTGTACAGAGGGGTTACAATACATGGGCAAGATAGTGACTACATTTCTTATCAAGCATTGTAGCCTCCTCCTTTGTTTACCCTTCCCATCCCTTCCCATCCTCCCTCTCCCCCATCCTCCTCCCCCACAAGTTGTAAAGTTCGTTTTCGACATGACAACTTGTACTTCTCATTGTTGCAACAGGTCCACCTGTATCCTTATTTAAACGACTTGTTTACATTGCCCCATTTGTTAGGAAATTGAAAGACTTGGAAAAAAATTATATTAAGTGAAGTAAGCCAGGCCCAAAAAACATAGGTCCCATGCTTTCCCTTATTTGCAATAACTAGTATATGTCTGAGATAAGCAGAAAAGGTCAGATAAGTTGATGTTAGGCAAAATGAACCCCAAGATAAGGGTTCAAATGTTTTTTCTTTCTTGCGATTGTTTCTAACATATTTATAAGATGATTTCTTTGTTGCTTTTTTATGTCCCTCCCACATGGTATAACCCCTGCTTTCATTGTATTTGATGTTGGTATACTTTGTGGAAGGGAAGGGAAAAAACAAATGGGAAGGAATGGGAAGGGGAAACAAGGAAGGAGGCAACAATGCTTGATAAGAAATGTACTCATTTAAAAAAAAAAAAAAGAAATGTACTCATTACCTTGCTCATGTAATTGTAACCCCTCTGTATGGTATTTTCACAATTAAAAAAAAAAGAAATGAGTTTGAACTGGTAGGATGAGGCAAGCTATCAGATCTTCTTGATGTTTTCATGTACCTGGTGTTTTATTGTTGGTTTGTTGTTGTTTTGTGCCCATGATGGAGCTTGAACTCAGGACCTTTTTCCTTTAGGTGTTTTTGCTTAAGGCTTGAGCACTACTACTTGAGCCACATCTCCATTTCTGGCTTTTTGGTGGCTAATAAAAGTGATGGGTTCCATGGATTTTCCTGCCCAGACTCGCTTTGAGCCACCATCCTAAAATCTCAGTCTCCTGAGTAGCTAGGATTCAAAACATGAGCCACTGGTTGCCTGGCTTGTCAGTTTTTGATGTAAGTTTCTCTACTATGGAGTACTTGCATTCAATTAGCAGATTAACAGAGCAGTGCTTTAAGTATACTTTGCTTTGCGGGAAATCATCTGTTTACCACATATTGCTACCTAATAAGCCAGAAAGAACGGGGTGATAAATTTGCACCACTGGAAGCTGTATCAACTTTGCCAGAGTCCAAAGCATTGCCTGATGTTTTAATACATCTAGTTTTGTTTTGTTTAAGGTACTAAAGATCAAACCTTGGACCTCTCATATGCTAAGCACATGCTCAACCACTAAACTATAACTCTTAATGTGTGTGGAGGGTGGGGATTAGGAGTGGGTGTTGGTTCTAGAGCTTGAAGTCAGGGCCTGGGCACTATCCCTGAGCTTTTTTGCACAAGATTAGTGCCCTGAGCCATAGTTCATTTTCAGCTTTTGGGTGTAAATTAGAAATAAGTGTCTCATAGACTTTCCTGCCCAGTTGGCAGGAACCAGATATCTTGAACTAAGATACTGAGATCTCAACATGCTGAGTAGGTAGGATTACAGGCATGAGCTGCTGGTACCATGGCTGTAATGGCTAATATTTTAATACATAAGACAACAGTACTAATTAAATGAGAAGGGGTAATTCCTAGAAAAGGAAGAGAAAAGCAAGCTCAAGGCCAGTTTGTATCATTTGTCTCAGGGAGATCCCTCCCCCTATTTGAATGCCTACGTGTACATCAGGCACCAGATTAGGAACCAAGGATATAGGAAGTTCTTGCAAGCAAGCACTCTCAGTGAATGTGGAGAAGGGGTCAAATAGAAGTCTCCAACAAGAAGGCAGTAGAATAAACACATTATAATTTTGTAACATTTGAACTCAGTCCCAAAGGCCAAGTCACCTTTGCTTTGGCAGTTAAATGTGTTACTGTCAGTGGTCATTCTGTAAATAATGTCCACAAATTGTTTCATGCTTGTAATCCTAGCTACTCAGGAGACTGATGTCTGAGTATCATGGTTCAAAGCCAGCTAGAGCAGGAAAGTCCCTGAGACTTATCCCCAGTTAACTACCCAAAAGCCAGAAGTGAACCTGTGTCTCAAGTGTTAGAGCTCTTACCTTAAACAAAAAAAAAATCTTAGGGAGAACCAACACCTAAATAAATAAATTCTTAATATAACACATTTGTCCAGCTGTTAATTTGGAATTTACACCATAATGAAGAAAAGGACTAGAAGCTGCCAATGGCTCATATCTATAATATTAGCTATTCAGGAAGTTGAGATCTGAAGATTGCTGTTGAAACCAGCCCAGGCAGGAAAGTTCATGAGACTCTTAGCTCCAATTAACCACCAAAAAAAAGATAGAAGTGGACCTATGGCTCAAGTAATAGAATGCCAGCATTAAGTGAATAAGCTAAGACACAGTGGCAAAGTTCTGAGTTCATTCCATAGTACTGGCACAAAGGGAAAAAAAGATAGAGAAGAAAGAAAAGAGAAAAAGCACCAAAAAAAGGACTGGGGTTATAGTCTATCATACACAAGATCTTTGTTTAATCCCCAGAACCCACAGAAAAGTAAACAAACAAGAAACTATAAAGTAAAATAAAGAAGAAGAGGGAAGAGGAGAAGGAGAAGTGAAGTAAGTTATTTGCTAGATTGGCAGGGAAAAGAATGTAACAAGGTTCAAGGTAACTATATTCCAAAAAGAAGGGGAAAGTGTTCATATAAACACTGAGGCAAGAAGTGGCATGAGGATATGTTTGTGGGAAGATCAAACTGAAAATATTAGCAAAAAACCCAGTCATAGTTCCTTTAAAAAATGTTCTGTGAGCTTGTAATGGGGTGCATGAGTCCTAATGTAGCAACGCCTGATAAAAAGAGACCAGTCCTGATTGCTGTGGTCTAGAAATGGGGTGTTGAACAAGGAAGGACATGGAGAAGATGAATTTTAGATGGGCTTTGGTAGTAGAATTAACAGAAACTGGTGGCTAAATAAGTGTTGAATAAATTGCTAAGGCTTCTATAAGACCACAGGTTAGGGACTCCTCACGGTATCTGAGCATGTCAGCTTAACTTAGAGCATGCGTGGCTGATAGCATCCTGTGCTGAATAACAAGCCTCATTTTTCTGGCACTAGTCCTCTTTTCCTTGATTGTTTGCTTCACACTTAGGGAAGTAGAATTCACACTTTGAGGTCACAGGGAGCTAATCATAACCATTTTCATGATTGGAAGATGGAATTGCATTGGGGTAAGAATAATCATGGCCATTTCTGCAGGGCTTTCCTGGAAGATGATGTCACTCAGGATAGAGTCATCTGCATCAAGACCATTCTATGAGGACAGTGTCACGAAAATCATTATTTATACCACATTTGTCCCCACTTTCTCAACCAACTCTGAGCCTCACTGAATAATAAGTCCTTTGTTCATTCTAGAAATGCATGTGTTAAATATCCTAGATATGCATGTGTTAAATTTATAGACAAGCAAATCATGAAAGAATGATTAGGAAAAGAGATAAATGAATAGGTAGATAGTAGATGATAGATAATCTAATCAGCAGATAAATAGATTTTTTAAAAAATGCAGCAGTGTTCTGCTCCCATAAACTTATTAGAAATTTAAAGGAAAATTAATTGACAATGATTGTCTAAATACACAAACATACCCTGATGGTACTTTGGCTACAGCAAAGCCTGCTGTCTCTTATATACCAGCTTTGGGAAGACAGGAGCAGGTGGAGCCTAACCTAGTACCAGTCAAGTGTGAGTGCTAAATACTTAGCATGCGATTTTATTTAATTCTAGAAAAATCCCTGTGAGGTAGACATTGACACTCCCTAAATACAAATATATTCTATGAGGGATAGTTTTCCAAGGTTATACAGCTCTGAAACGATGGACAAATCAGAATCCTCCAGTTATCCTGTTGATCCAGAGTTGTGTGTTTGTTCTCTCCACTGGTGGAGACAGTTTTTTAAAGGAACTGTGAAATGCTGTTTAATCTTTAGTACAATGGCCACCTTGGAGACTGGGTTACTATTTGAGATGAGGAAGAAATGTCCTCCTTCCTGGAAGCCAACTTGTTTGTGCTATTTACACATTTCATGTCTGTGTCCAGATCTACCCAAGAGAAGCCCCTTACAGACTTTCCAAGCTGAAATGGACACTAGCGACCAGCACCAAAAAGTGATTGTGACAGTGACTAATGACCCCAGCCTTTCAAGTTTCATACCATGTCCAGGCATGCACTTTCTTATGGAGCAAACCGTAATTCTTTACCACATCTGCCATGTTCAGACATCCTTGGAAGTGATTCCACTGAGTCACCAGGACCCAATTCCACTGGCAAAAGAGTGTAAGGAATCGAATAATGTCACTTAGGCAGAACTGCTAAGTAGCATAAAATAAATAAATAATATTAACTGCCTCTGGATGTGTTTAGTGAACGATTTAAAAAGAGATGAGGGGCTGGGAAGGTGGCCCAGTGGTAGAGCCCTTGTCTTGCATGCATGAGGCCCTGGGTTCAATTTCTCAGCACCACATAAGCAGAAAAAAAAAAAAAATGGAAGTGCGCTGTGGCTCAAGAAGTAGAGTGCTAGCTTTGAGCTGAAGAGCTAAGAGACAACGCCTGGGCCCAGAGTTCAGGCCCCACAGCCAGACCCAAAATAAACAAATAAATAAAATTTTAAAAGAGATGAATAGATTAGTTGAGGGAGAGAGATCCATATAAAACAGGAATGAGGGGCTGGGAAGGTGGCTCAGTGATAGAGCGCTTGCCTTGCATGCCTGAGGCCTGGGTTCGATTCCTCAGCACCACATAAGCAAAAAAAAAAAAAAAATGGAAGTGCGCTGTAGCTCAAGTGGTAGAGTGCTAGCCTTGAGCTGAAGAGCTGAGGGACAGCGCCCAGGCCCAGAGTTCAGGCCCCACGACCGGACCACCCCCAAAAAAAAATTAAAAAAAATTAAAAAAAATAAAACAGGAATGAACTAGTATTAGGGAATCTGTGCCTTCTCTCGGAATTCCAGGCCATTAACACTGACCTTCTACTCTCTAGAAAGTTCTCCACCTCATTTAGGTAACTGATACCATGTGCTATAGAAATTTTACCTTTGAAAGAAAATCATAAATATGAAAACATTTATTCTCTTTTGGAGATGAAACATCCCTAGAATCTGGGGTATAGTGTCAGAATCTGGTCCATTTATTTAAACGATCTGTCACTCACATGCAATTTCACTTTTAGGTGGTCTTTTATTTTCTCTTCCTTTCATATGTGTGGAAAAAAGAGACGTGAACCGCCCACCCTGCTCCTCTCTGATGGCTTTAGAAAGCTGGAACCAGACTGATTACAGACCTTTGTTACCACAAAGAGACAACAGAATGTAGTTAAGAAAGAATAAAGACACTTAACTATGAATTCTTACCCTGTGATGGCTCATTTTTTCCCCTTATACTATCCTAAAAGGTGGCAAGGTGACATCTACTTAGAGTGTATTTAATTGCAACTTTCAGAAGTCTGAAACAGTAATACCTCAGAGAATCCTCAGTTGCAATTCAAAATGTTTGGAATAGTAGACGATGAAGTGAGCTGTCAGTGGAGGGGGAGAATTGGAATTGCCAATGGTTAGCCTGGTCTACTGATTACACTCTTAACAAAGAGGGAACAGCAGCCTTGATTTTAGTCTCTGATTTCCATTCATCTGGGTTCCTTTCATTATGATCAGGGTCTTTATAGCCTAAGCAACCGAAAAGAGAATGCTTTTCCTACAGTAATATGGTAGCATGAGAGGCAAGTAATTTGATCCTAATCCCTGTATAAGGCAATCCAAAAACAGGTAAGAAACTCACTCAACAGCATGTTCCTTACCCCACAGTTCAAGTGTGTGTGTGTGTGTGTGTGTGTGTGTGTGTGTGTGTATTACCATACCTATGAGTGAATATGTGTGTTCACAATGGAATACAAAATAAATCCGTATAACAGAAATTAATGGCCCAGTCATTTGGTAACAATTGACCTTAGTTAATTTTAGGATAGGAATATTAAAATTAAGAAGTGAGATTTTTTACTATATGTAAAGCAACCTTTTTCTTTAGTTCTTTGGAATTAATGCCTATAATTTGTGAAGAATAATCTTTTTTGTAATTCAGGAAATACAACCCTCCGGTAACTTACACAATAGGTGTGTTAGAGCTGTGTGATGTCTGGATTAGTTCAGCTGTGTTACAGTTCTATTCTGGAAATTTATTCCTCCTCCCTGCCAACCCTGGGATCAAACAAACCAGAATCTGACTTCCTCTTGATTCTAAAAAAGTCACCCAAAACAACCAGAGCTACTGGTTTTTCTTGTTCACTTTGAACCAGTGTATTGGCATGGAGGAAAGAATTGAGGCAATTAAACTCACTGTCCCATTGACTCAAAATTCTTACATATGAAAAGGATGTGCAAAATCTATGATCTTTTATTCTGCTGCATTTTGAGATATATACAATTCTTAAAGATAAGCAGAACATTAAGAAACTGGGCTTCATCCAACACAACATAATGAATCATGGATAAATTTAAAAAGTCACATTTAATCAAGAAGATTTATCTGATCACCTTGTAAAAAGAAAACTCAATAATATAGATTATGTTTTGGGTGAACATTTGATTTCCCATAAATGAAGGCCATCCCCTTGAAACATCAGGTGCTCCAGGACACCAGGATGTTTATACAGTATCACATAGGTATGGCCATTTGACATTTTCAAATCTATTTTCATAAATAGCCCATATGTACATTCCCCTTGTAGGTCCTCTAAGAGTCACTAATGAGTATGTACCGTGTACTATAGATCAAGAAGAGTAAAGTTAAGTATTCTGATGCAAACATTACAGTATCTCTTGGATGAAGCCTGTTTTCCCCATTTGTGCAACAGTGACTTTTGTTATTTTTTCCCCTAGGAGTGCATTTGAATTTTTGTGGATCATGTAAGCCTGAAAGGGTTTTAGAACTTTGGCCTATATTTCACAAAGTGCTAGGTCTATAGAGACTGTGATGTCCCTATGAGTTGAGCAACTTTAGGAAATGCTTTTGACCTTGTTGGGTCTTTCATCTCTTCTCAAATGGAATTAATATTGCTTAATCAATTTCTAAATCAAACAGGATCACAGATCCAAAAGAACGCTGAGCAAGTGATCTTATTACTAACTTTCATTATTGTCAAAACCCCTAAACACTCCGGCAGCAAGCCGATGAAACTCAATAGATAAGATTTGTTCTGGCTCAAGGAACTAATGTGTGTCCAAGGACAAACTACTTCAGAGAATAGCAGTCCTCACAATTAGTCTGTCCTTGATGTGGCACAAACCACCATCCATTAGATTTCATAACCAAAAGAACCAGCCCTTAGAAAATAGCCATTCATCTTTGCTGAGTAGACTTCAGCTGCTGCCCAGGCAGTTGATCTGATTCTTCATATAATCTTTGTTTGTATAACTTCTGGAGATTTCTAGGGAAATTTTTGAGCCTACCTGTAAAGGTAATGGATCTATTAATCAGAGGATAGGAATAGATAACATTTTCTGGCCAATAGATATCTCAATTTCCTTAAAGTTTATTCAAGAATAATTGTAATCATAGCTACTTCAAGAAGCTGAGATCTGGACCATCCCGGAGAAAAAAGTTCAGTAAATTTAGACAACCAGACAAAATAAGCAGGAAAACCAGGGCTAGAGGTATAACTCAAATGGTAGAGCCCCAGCCTAGCAATTTCAAGGCCCTCAGCTCAAACCCCAGTACTCCCATTCCCCTCCCCAAGAAAACATTTTAATCATGTTTCCTGTTGGAGTTTTTAATTCTAGTAAAAATTAAATCCGTTTCAGAGTTTGATAAACATATTTATTACTTATCAAACTAGGAGACATCCAAGAACATTCCCTACATATTTTGTGAATTCCTTTTTCCTATTGTGGTAAAAATTTCAGATCTAGTTCTTGAACAATGCCAAAGGACATTCACTAAGTTATGTGTGTAAGCTTGGAATGGGAATTTTTTTAGGACAATTGGAGCAAATAACTTAAATGCTTGTGAGTTTCTATGGTACTATAGCTCACTAAGGCTTGGTGATCTCTGCTGCCTTGTACATTCTGTAATGTGGTTTGGGAATATTTGTCTCCCAATATGCTTTTGACCATAAAGTAAAAATAACATTGGTTGACCCTTAAGTAAAGTTCTTAGGAATAGACATTCATTATTTATCACCCACTTTTCTCCAGACTACCCACCAGAGACTTCAGAAGCTTCACATGTGGGTGTGAAGAGCATTTGGTCTAACCTTCTGAGAAGAGCATTTGGGCAGAAAGGGGAAGTAGGGTTGTACTGGCCATGCCAGGCTCTGCTCAGCAAAGTGACTGCTGAGAATCTATGCACCCACCACAGAGACAGCTCTAGTGGGTGCTACAGGAACATTCCTATTCGAGAATTAATCTTAATTAGCACTATAACATTCTGAGAATAAAGGTCAAGGTTATAAAACATCACATGCAAAATCTACTTTTGTCTTGATTTTTACCCAGCATAGAAATTTAGTGCTTACTGGTTTGCTTTCCAAATGCCTTTTCAATGATTTTGGCTGAGCAAAAATTGAATCATTTTTAGAATTTATAGGTACACAACTAAATTATACATTTTTAATCGACTCTTAGAGCAGTGTGACTCTCATTCATCTTTCATGATTTAGCACATTTAGTAGTTTGCTTTTGACATGGCTACTGCTTTTACATTATTTAGGTCTGAAGATGGAGCCTGTCTGGATTTAATGATGAGAATATTCATCTTTACCTGTCTGCCTTCACTGTTAAAAAAGCAGACATGACAATCATCTCAGGCTCTAGATGGAATTTAATTAGATAAGTTTTGACTGAGCATGAAGTTCTAGACCCTTACAAATTTGTGTGTGTGTGTGTGTGTGTGCGCGCGCACACACACATGCGCGCGCGCGCACACACACACATACACACGCATGTGCCAGTTCTGAGGCTTATACTCAGGGCCTTGCACTCTGATTTGGTTTTTTTTCATTCAAGGATGGCACCCTACCACTTGAGCTACACTTTTCACTTCTGTTTTTTGTCTGGTTAATTGGAGATAAGAGTGTTACAGAATTTTCTGTCTGGGCTCTCTTCATCTCAATCTTAGTTGGTGCATGCCACCAGTGCCTGGCTGAAGAAAATAAAGGGGTTATTCAACTCCTAAATTGTTAGATTTCTGAATCCACATGTTTTCATGGGCAAAAGATTACAGGATGAGCCATTGCAACAATGATACCCACAGAACAGTATATTGGAAATGAACTTTACAACTTCGGGGAGTGGGGGTAGGGAGGAGTATGGGAGGGAGGAGGGAAGGGAAAGTGGGACAACAACACGGGAAGGGGTAACAATGGTCAACAAGTAATGTACTCATTGCCTTACTCATGTCATTGTAACCCCTCTGGTACAGCATCTTTACAATAAATAAAATTTAAAAAAATGAAGATTACCTCCTAACATAATACAAAAGGATTTCAGAATACTATGCATGCTTAAAAGGAAGATAGTTGCATTCTTTCCAATAGGCATTTGAAAATTTCAAGGATTTATAACCAAGGAAGTAGTAGAAGATTTTTTGAGTTTTTGTTTTCATTATTTACTACAATATTGTGTTGTTAGCTTTGTTTTACCCTGAAAACCCCTGAGAGGAATCATTTAAGGGCGGAAGGGCTTCTGTTAGCTCATGCTTCCAAAGGTTTCAGTCCATTTGATCCATTGCTGTGATGAGGCAGAACATCATGGTAGAAAAGGAATGAGGAGCATTGCTACACATATCATAATGGCCCAGAAGCAGAGAGATGAGAGGAAAGAAGCACAGGACAAGCCATGTCCTTCAAAGGCATACCCCCAGTGACCTGCTTCCTCCAAAGAGACTCCACCTTTTAATATTTTTATCACCTTCTAATAATGCCATTAAATTATGAGTCCATCAATGAATCAATCCATTCAGGAAGTCACAGAGTCCTTAAAACCTAATAGTCCAATCACTTCCCAACACTCTGTCTCAGAACACAGCTGTGTTAGTAATCAAGCCTTCAGCACCGGAAACTTTTGGGGGGATATTTCATATCCACACCATAACAAATATTAATATTTCTAGTCTTTTCAATTGATTGGTTAATTTTGTTCTTTACATTTATTATTGGTTTCACTTTCTGGATACACAGAATGATTTCACTACTAATAAGTTTTCATGTTTGAGTTTTCTTTGACAGTTTTCATATAATTCTGTCACTTAATTAACTAAGGACCTGGGAATGGGGAGGTAAAGATATAGTTCCTACCTTCACAGGACCCTCAGATCTATTTCTAGGATAGATAAGAAAGTGTGTTTATATATACAAGCTCATATGCAATTTGATGGAAATGCTCAGGAATCTGAAGGAACACATAGAAGAAACAGGTTAGATTTCAGCTGGCAGTGTTTTAGGTTCTTTTGGAAGGCAAGAACTGAAAAATATCATTGCACATGAAATACATATGCTGGACAGAGAAATGGTAGTTTTAAATATTGCTATTGCTAGTAATATTTACACTTGGATGTCACATCTGAGTCTATATTAAGTCTTCTGAGTTTATCTTTATTTAAAACTTCTATATACTCTCTGTCATCTTGTAAAAGCAATTAAGATACTTTAAGTATCTAAGATGAACCATCTTTCTCTTTTAGTAGCTGTATCCGGAGACATACTTCCCTAGGGATTTCAATTTTATTATGTGTAAAGAACAAACATTACCTGCGTGTGATGAAGACAGCAGTACACAGAGTTGTTAATAGCTCTGTTAATGGGATAATGAATAATCTTTGTTTCTAACCAACAGGATGTCTACCTAATTTGTTAGCAATCTAAGAGTCTTGATATGATTCAAAATTAAAATAGTGTTCCAGTAGAAAAGGAGAAAGGAAACAGGATAATTTCTTCACTTACACAGAGCTTTGTTCCTGATGCCTCTTAAGAATATCATAAGGAAATGCCTTGGTATCTATTTTTATCAGTACATCAGGTCATGAAGAATGCTGATAGAATAGAGGTTGGTATGGTGGTGTTTTACCCTCCTTCCAGTAGCTTTCACATTATTTGATTACAGGGAAGTTAAAGGAGACAGATATCACATAGATACATGATTAGGTTCCTGTCACTGGACGGACAAAGTCCAGGGAAATAAAAAGTCATCCTAAGTCATTGTGCTTGTGCATGGTCTCCACAAATACATCATATAGAAACAAGCAGGTGCAGCATAACTCAGAAGATTTTGTAAGAATTACAGAAATGAGGGAATAAAGGGAATCTCATGCAGTAGAAACTCCAACAAATCTGCAAAGGCTTTATGGACAACTATCATATAACAAATGAACTCACCAAACAGGGCAACCCATTTTGCTAACCACTGCAGAATGAGTGTCTAAAACAGTACCAGTCTAAGGCACTGGTAAATATATTTGGAACTGAGTGGTCTGATTCTAGATGAAACATTACATAGAAAGCGGATCAAAACTGGAGTATGAGAATAGCCAATGGACAAGTTGTGTCACTACAAGATGATTCTGCATGCCAGTGTTGAGTATGAACTTCATCTTATAATTGAGCACTTCCTGAAATGAAAAGTCATACCCAAGGTATATCAGGAACCATTACTCAATGTTTTATAATCAAATATTTGGAAAAAATATTAGTTTAGACAAAATGCTTAGACTTTCCCTCAGCTTTTGATCTAATGACATCTAAGGAGTCAGGGTCAACACATCCTTCAGGCTTCTAGAATTCTGGGCCTTCTTTCATGGCAAGTATTCTGTACACCTAGTGCTCTCACACATGTAATGAACTTTTTATCTAAGCAATAAAGAACCAATAAAGACCTTTCAGCAGGCTATTGATGTGCTGGGAAAATAATTTGAGAAGATTTTCTGTTCCTTTTGGAAATAGAATAGGTAAGCCATGACTGAAGGTAGTAGAACCACATGAAACACAGATGGAACAAGATAAGGATTGAGATGAAAGGAGACAAGAGAAACAACATTTCAATGATACAACTTGCCAGGGTCACAATTAGTTATACAGGTTGTGTATTGCACAGAACTGAATCTGGCCCACATTCTTTATTGCTGAGCTGTTCATCCAGAAACAAGGCTGTATCTATCCCAAGGAAAGCTACCTATACCTAATTCATAGCTAGCTTTACCTCTAGCTAATTACTCTGAATTCTGAGAACAGCAAGAGAAGGATCCAATATAACTCTGGTCTAAAGACTGTTTATTTCTTCAAACTTCTTTTAGTTCTTCTAAAACCATAGCATCTGAAATTCGGATCCCTAGAGAAAGAATAATGAATATGAAGCCCTGTTGCACAATCTCCACCAAGAGCTAGGTTTTATCTTCACTACACCATGAGTAACAAATCCAAGTGACAAGAGAGCTCACTCAAGCATCATAAATAAGTGAAGTGTAGAGTATACACAAGCTAAGTGTTTGCATATTAAACCTACGGGAAAGTTAATCTTTTATCCATAGACATATACTCCTTTCCATTTGTATTTAAATATGTAGTCTTCTCCATTTGTATTTTATAATCGTTTCATAAGTAGCATTTCTCTGTTCCAACACAAACTTCTACCCAATAGCACTCACCAATGAATGATGGCTGGCAGTGTTTCAGCCACAATACAGACAGTAGAGATGGGCAGGTTGGGGTGAGGTAATTATTTTAATTTTTATGGAAAGCTGGGGATTTATATTTCTATGTAAAGTCTCTTACACTTCAGACATTTCAGACATTGGTAGGAAATCTTGCACTACATCAAACAGCTAAGTAGAAGTCTATCTCTAGGCCAGTGGTTCATGATCTCTATGTTAGTCCAGATGTGCTATTTTTACATGCATATGGCTTTAATTTCTTTGAGGTAATGGTTTAAAATTGGTATTTTTAGGTAGACAAGGTACTAGATGATCTGCTAAGTTGTTGCTGAGTAAGAAGAAAAATCCTTGTTTCATGAGCAATGAATTGAAACATGGTCTTTTTTTTTTTTTTTTGCATTAGGGAAAGAAAGGCTGAAAATATAGTGCCTTTTGGAAGAGTTAGTGCTTAAACCTAAGTAACACCATCCGTAGAGCCACGGCATGGAAATCTGCCAGGATAAAAGTAGCAAAGTGTGGAGTCCAGTACTATGAAATAGAAAGGAAACTGCTAATATACACTTTCTGTTGGCTTTCATGCGTTCTGTCTCACAGAGAAAAGAATGTGAAATCGTATGTCAGTGGAGACCTTGATGTCAGGAAAATGGGGAAATAGTGCAGGGGGATTTAGTCCTGGTGTCACATATTGGTTCATGGCAGAGCTCTCTCAGTGGCACACATATGAGCAGGTAGATTGGACCCATCTGTTTGAAAGAGGGAATAAGTACCTGGGTGGTAATCACTGTCCTACTAAAGAAACTTGGAGGAGGTGTTTAGTTCCTGCTGATAGGGAAGATTAGAATCAAGCAAGTTTTATGAATAGAAAATGATGAGCAGATAAGCCTAGAAGGAAATGGAAATGTGCTGAGATTAGTCGCTGATGCATACCTTTCTGGTGAGAGAGAGAGAAAGGAAAAAGACAAAAAAAATAAAAAGGCTTAAAAGATCTTAGGCTGGGAGATACCTATTTTCTGAAGCATTAAGCAGAGGTTTGGATAAAGCTGTAATATAAGCAGCCCTTGCCAACGAGAATCGGTCACCGTTTACCAATTTCTAGGTCTAAACCTGTCTTTATTGTCCTGAGAGGACAAATTGAATGTATATATTTTAGCAAATACTTGCTAAGAACCAGCTGTGCTAGCACTATGTGTAACTCACAAACTGAAAATGCCCTCTCAATGACCAACAATAGCAACTCAGAAGGGGTCTCTGGAAAGATTTTTTTTAATTTTTAAATTTTTTTTATTGTGAAATACTGTACAGAGGGGTTACAATTACATGGTCAAGATAATGAGTACATTTCTTATCAAGCATTGTAGCCTCCTCCTTTGTTTACCCTTCCCATCCTCCCCCATCCCCCCAAAGTTGTAAAGTTCGTTTTTGACATAACAACTTGTACGTCTCATTTTTGCAACGGGTCCACCTGTATCCCTATTTAAAGGAATTGTTTTTCCCCTTCCCTTCCACGAATTATACCGACATCAAATACAGTGAAAGCAGGGGTTATACCGTGGGGGAGGGACATACAAAGCAACAAAGAAATAATCTTATAAATATGTTAGAAACAATTGCATGAAAGAAAAAAAACATTTGAATACATAACTTAGGGTTCATTTCCCTAACATCAATTTAACTGACCTTTTCTGCTTGACTCACACAAATACTAGTTATTACAAATAAGGGAAACCATGTTTCTTTGGGGCCTGGCTTACTTCACTTAATATAATTTTTTCCAAGCCTTTCCATTTCCTAACAAATGGGGCAATGTCATTCTGATGGAGGCATAGAATTCTATTGTGTATATATACCACATTTTCTTGATCCATTCATCTACTGAGGGGCATCTGGGTTGGTTCCATATCTTAGCTATGGTAAATAATCTGAAAAGATTATGACTGATTTTCTCAGAGGCTTCTCAATATTGTGGATTCACTGGATTAAAAAAAAAAAAACTCACAAAAATGAATTCTGTGCCTCAGCGGCTACCCAGACATAAGTATTCTGGCTTCAGGGATCATGGAGTTTTTAGTTGGAAAATCATCAGGTTGTGTTTCTCTCTCAAAGTACAATTTTTTTTACTGTTTTTATTGTAAAAATAGTGTACAGAGGGGTTACAGTTACATGAGTAAGGTAATGAGTACATTTCCTATAGAGCATTGTTGTTACCTCCTCCTTCGTTTTCCCCTACCATCTCTGAGCAGAAGAAGCTTAGGGATAGTACCCAGGCTCTGAATTCAAGCTGACCAGTATAAAATAACTCTATAAATTTATTCATATGCTATATGTGCATTTCATGAAATATCTGATTTGATGAAATTGGAACAATCAGAAGCTGTATATGTCACAGCCCAGGGAGATTATAGATCACAATGGTACTAGTTCACAGAAACCCTGAACAAGGAAGGCAGAGTATGGAAGTGAAACACCTCCCCATCTCTAGCTGAGTTCTTAATGTTGAATTACAAATTGTCTAAGAGAAATGGCATGTAATGAAACCCATAGCCGATGGTTTAATGCTGGCTTCCTATTGCTTTCCTGTCATGGAGAATATAGGGAGACTGCAGGTTAATTTTAGCTCAGTGATTTCACGTTTTAGAAAGTTTATCTTCAAAGACTTGCTGCACCTTGGAGACCTACCCTTTAATCTACTGTTTTCTCATAGTTTTCTTTTAAGAAGTGGCAGGAGCGCTTGTCTTCCCAGAAATGCAAGGAGCTGAGCTCTTAGGCAGAAAAGTCTGAATTCCAGCCTAGCCTCTACAGCCTTTACAGGGTACCTGTGAAGAGGAGATAAATTTGCTTTCTACTTCCCTGTTATTTGGGGAGGGATTAAGTATTTAATGTTTGTGCACAGATAAAAAGTAGAGGGTAAACAAAATATCCACTCCAAACCAGTTCTTTTTTTTTCTTTTTTTTAAGTGCTCAGCAATCTGGAAAATATATAAATTAAAATAACTTGAAATATTAAGTTGTGTATATGTATATATTCACACATGTTTGTATGTATGCAATGTGTATTCATAATTATCTAAGTTCATATAAACAGATGAACATTTGTCTTATTTGAATCTCCAAAACCAGCTAGAATGGAACTAACCTCTTTGAAAAACTGAGGTTGATGTGAATCTGTGTGGCTCATCTGTCTATACCTCAATTTTCTCATCAAAAGCTTCTATGTACTCTTGAGTTTTCTTGGCAGGTGTTGGGTTTCTTAAGATAGAATAGGCAGTTTCTCTTCACTCTGAAGTTTTCTGTTTTGTTTTGTTTTGCATCACCCTGAAGCTTTTGTGTGCATGGAAGAATATAGTCTAACAGTGGTCCCCCTTTAGCCATTTATCTTCTTATATGCTAGTCATAAGGAATCATAAGAAACCTAAATACACATACATACAAAAACCACACTATCCAAAAGTGGATCGTTTTCTGTCTGTGTGTTAGTTGCTGATACTGGGTCTCATACTCTTTCTTGGCTTTTCCACACAAGCTGGCATTGCACCACTTAAGCAACATCTCCATTTGTGGCTTTTTGCTGGTTAACTGGAGATAAGAGTGTGTTGAATTTGTCTGCCGTGGCTGGATTTGGGCTGTGATCCTCAGATCTCAACCTCAGGAGTAGCTAAGATTACAGGCATGAACTAGCAGCACCCAGCTCCATAACTGATCTTAGAAGTTCATTTTGGCACTGTTCAACATAGCCAAGGTATGAATTCAGCCCAGATGCCCAACCAGTCCCAGAGAAACACAGGCTGCATTGTTTCCCTCAACTGTGGTAGCTAGAATGTGTGATTATAAATCTACATGTAAACACACTGGATAGTTTTAAAAGTACAGTGGGACACGATAAAGTATACAGGATTCTAGGCATTCACACAGTGAGATCAAAGGAAGATATGCTGAGAAGAGAGTAATCAAGGCACAATGCCTATGTGAAACTGATCATATAAAATAATGGTGGAGCTAGAAAGGATGGTAAGGGAAAACAAAGGGGTAATGTACTCATTACCTTACTAGTGTAATTGTAACCCCTCTGAACAGTATCTTTACAATAAAAAAATATATAAGAAAATATAGGGTCTGGGAAGGTGGTAGAGCACTTGCCTTGAATGCATGAGGTCCTGGGTTCGATTCCTCAGCACCACATAAGCAAAAAGAAAAAAGCCGGAAGTGACACTGTGGCTCAAGTGGTAGAACGCTAACCTTGAGCTGAAGAGCTGAGGGACAGCGCCCAGGCCCAGAGTTCAGGCCCCACAACTGGACCCCCCCCCAAAAAAGAAAATATACAACGCTGGAGAAGAGGCAGGGAGAAAGGAATCCTTATACACTATTGGTGGAATTGTAAATTAGTTCACCCACTATGGAAGTCAGTATGGAAGTTTCTAATATATTTATATATAAAATATATATTATGTATGTATATATATACATATATACATACATAATATATATTATATATATATGTATCATATGATCCAGCTCTACCATTATATCAAAGGAGTCAATATACAATAAGTCAATACAATAAAGATATCTGCATGTTTACATTTAGGTAACAGGAGGAATGAATATAATTAAATTCAGGTGTAAACATGTCAAACACTAATATGTATCAAAAGAATGAGAAAACAGGATTTAAAATTAGCTTTGTAATAAAATGGTTAAAAGTTACAGAAAAAATAATAATATTTATCAAGATGAATTCCCAGAAAAAAAAACAAGAGTTCTTTTTTCTTTATTACTGTTTTGTTTTCTTTTCCTTTTGTCTTGTTTGTTCATTTATCTGTCCTTGGAAGGGGGTGGGGGGCACAGAAATGGTGGGACAAAGGGTGAATAAGTGAAGCAGTGGTACTCACTAGACCTATGTTGGAAATTAACTACTATATACAACTTGTGGGTGGGGACAGGAGGGGAAACCTGGGAGAGTGAGAGAAGGGGTGACATTGTTATAAAAGAAATGTAATCTTTATCTGACTTATGTAATTGTAACCTCACTATTTATTACCTTTATAATAATAATTATGAAAAAAGAAAATATGGTATACACACACATTGGAATTTAACTCATCCATTAGAAAGAATGATACTATACCATTTGTACAGAAATGGAAACACCTGTAAAAATGATGTTAAGTGAAGTGAGTCACGCCCAGGGAGACAAAGGACGCTTGTTTTCCCTTCTATGTGGAAACGAGATTTAGTTATAAACTTTTAAGTAAATACATTGGGTGGTGTGCAAGTGTGTGTGTATACTGAAATATCATATAAATTAACTGAAATAAATTCAAAAGAGAATTCAAATAGCATAATTCCTTGGAAGGCAAAGTCAAAGTTCAATAAAGTAAACATCAGGAAACAGGTACTTGAAAAAAAGTAGGGTGGGGTGGGTCAGTGTTAAAGGGGTAGACAAATTAAGAGGAGAAGAGAGGAGAAGGCAATCAAATTCAGTGTATATCCTACAAAATTAAGAGTGAGGAAAAGGGTAGCTAGGGGAAGGATGGGTGAGAATATTGAAGAGGGTGACAATGATCAAGATGTATTGTATTCAGAAACTGTTAAATTATAACTCCTTCATTAACTATTTAAAGGTAAAAAAATAAGCAAGTAAAAGTAAATAGTGAAAAGAGACAATTATCCTCATCAGAAATAATTGCCTAACACCACTGCTTCGAAAATCCACTTAATGGAATATTTCTATTAACAGAAAAGTGGCATCAGTGGCTCACACCTAAAATCCTTGCTACTCAAGAGGCTGAGATCTGAGGGTCAAGGTTTAAAGCCAGAACAGGCAAGGAAGTCTGTAAGACTCTTATCCCCAACTAACTAGCAAAAATGCCAAAAGTGGAGCTGTATCTCAAGTGGTAGAGTGTTCATCTTCAGCAAAAATGCTCAGATTCAGCACTCAGACCCTGAATTCAATCCCCAGGACTCACACAAATAAAAGGAAGCACACATACCTGTGGCTCACACAAGCATTTGGATGAGACGTGATATATGGTGGTGGATAAGAGTCCTGACCCCTGAGCTATTCTCTTTCTTTTCTGTGCTTGTTTCTAATCTGTAGCACAGGGATAATATTCATGTCTTCCCCGGAGATCAGTCTAAGAGTAAACATTTCATATATGTTAAGCACTTAGCACAGTGCCCGCACATGCTCAACATGGAATTCCTGACAAACACAAGATCATAGAGAGAAACCAAGACCAGGTGTTCTCCCTCTGATCTCTGAGATCACATGGAGGCATTTTTGTGCCCAGAAGAGCATAGTAATTCATATGAGAAGGTATTGAAGAGAAATTCGCTACTCACTGTTTTTGGGTTTTAAGCAATGGAGGAAAATAGGCAAGGTACCCATGGACTGGAAATAGTCAAGAATGGTTCCAAAAACCAAAAGGGGGAAAGGACTTGATTCTAGATGGAAAATTGAGAGCTTGAGGTAGATCCAAAGCCACATTTGCAGAGGAATTTTCAACAGATGGTTAACAGATGCTGAGACATCATCTGTGTAGGGGAGGCAGAGGAATATGAGCTATGACGCCAAGCTGACTTGGACATACACCCACATTCTGTTACTTACCAGCCAAGTGGCCCAGTGCAAGTTCCTTAACTTCAGAGCTTCGTTGCCCGGCAGCTGTGAAACCGAAATGGCAAGGTAAACCTTACAGGTTCCTATGACAAACAATGGCAGTCTTATGGGAATTACCAAGGCAAAGCCTGTGCAAAGCTGGCATTCCATGAGTTTTGTCAGTGCACGTTGAGTAGCTGTTATCCAGAACACCCCAGACTCTTCTGGATTTGAGATTTTAAAAACTTGAGGATATTTATATGTGCATAAGATATTCTGGAGGTGGGATCTGAGTCTAAACATGAGATTCATTTATATTTCATCTCTCCTCTTATCCTCATACCCTGAAATAATTTGACCTACTATTTTTAGCACACCTATGTTTTGACTGCCACCTGCTACAAGAGGTAGGTCAGGTGGAATTTTCCATTTGTACTGTCATGCAGAAGCCAAAAAACAACAGATATTGTAGCATTTCAGATTTCATATGATTGTTAGGATTAGGGATGATACGTGAATAATCATAGAGGCCACAGAACCTAACTGTTGAGATCAGGGGATCAGTAAATGGGCTGTTTCATGAAGCTTGAGTTCTTTACTTCACCAAATACAGATCATTTGCTACATGGGAGGAGGGGTGAATTTGGCAGGAATCCACGTTGGTTGGTTGATTGTTTGATTTATCTCCCAATTTACCTCAAAAAGAGGTTTGTTTGTTTTTTGGGTTTTTTGTTTTTTTACTCAGAGGACACTGGATAAATATTTCTTTTATTCATTCAGTAAAAGGTATTAAATGCTTAATAGGTACTTTTGTGCATGCTAGAGATAAATATGTGTACAAAGCAGATGAAAAATTCATGTTTTATGGATCCCTACTCTAGTAAGGGCCAGAAATGTGATAAATAAACACATAAATGAAATACATAATACTAGATAATGGCGGAGTGTCAAGGACAAATATAAAACAGGGTAGGGGATATGAAATCCCTGAAGAAACGTTTATAAATGTGCTATCTTGGAAATAGCGATTTATGATGAATTAATGGTTGAAGAGAATGTCAGATCTCAATTCTCCAGCTCAGAAATATTGAATAAGATGCTAGGAACTAGGAAATAGATGCTAGGAAATATTGAATAGATGCTAGGAACAACGCAGTGAAGGAAATTAAAAGCCCTGCTCTCAGGAAGCTTATATAGTCTATGAGAGAGATAGAAACAGAGAGATAGACAGAAACAGAGAGAGACACAGACTGAGCAGAGAATGAAAACAAATACATTAGTTGTGATGAATGAGAAATTGGTCTTCCCTGGCTGCTGTAATTCCAGATCGTTCAAGGCCTATCTCTTTTATCTTCTAGGAATACATTTAAATCATATTCCTTTCTGTAAGTGTTTCATCACAATTCACCAGGCCCATCGTGGGTACTCTCTGGCTCTGCCTGGCAATCACAGAAGACAAGGTGCTAAAGCAAAATAAAGGGGCTTTATTGTCTTTTCAGTGGCACTGAACTGTTTGTGTTCCCTCTTGTAAGATGTTCACTGTTACTGCCTTAAGGAATTAATCTTTCACACTTTTGATTAATTGCTAGGACCACTGATTATTGATCAGCTTCCTAAGCAGAAAGCCTATGTTAGGATAGTCACCATTCTCTTGTCAGGTTATGGCACAATGAGAGGCCACATGGTTCACTGTTAGACTGTAGTTCATTCCTTGAACAATTAATGAAAAATGATGGGAATAAGGAGATGATAAGGATTTATCTTGGTGTTCTTCAATTACCTGTGTCCTACTTTTAGGTGGAGAAATTTTAAGGAGTGGACTGAGACCAAGGGCAATTTAATGTATAAAGTCTGAGAATCTGAAAGAATCATTTGTGATTAATAGTCCAGATAGAAATACTGCAGAGAAAATAAGCGGTTATAGAGAAACAATAATGAAAATAAAAACTAGGTCAGGAGCATACTTCAGCAAACTTTTATGGAGAGTACACTAGGTTCTAGGAAAGAGTTGAACAAAGTCTCCGAGTAGTTCACGGTGAAATGAGGGAGCCAAACACACAAATAGGTTCACAAGGTTGTGGATAAATGTCCACAAAGGCGAGTAGGGTTTTATAAGTGGCTGAAAATCATTTGGCATAATCTTAGGCCTGGTGATATTTTTAGTGGTGTAATAATCTCAGAATTCTTTGGGAAAACTTCTCTACCTGATACTCATTTGTAGACTGACACAGTGTGGACCACTTGGGAGATCGTATGTATAGTTCAGGCAGAGACCCTTCAGTTATGAATGCTCTTTTCATTTGTTATCATAGTAAATTGTGTTAGGCAAATTCATTCTTTATTTCAGTAGGTAACATTTCCTTGGCACTTATTGCTGAATCAGGTGTCAGAATATAACAATGACTAAGAGATAGTTCCTGACCTCAAGTTACTCATAGACTAAAAGAATTGACCCTATAAGATCAAACAAACAAGATTCTACACGTTGACCATCTGTAACCTGGGACTATGCATACCATGTAATTTGGGAACATGGTACACACACCTACAGCAGTATGTATGAGAAAGGGAATGGCTCCCCAGATGTGTTTCAACAGAAGTTTCTGGAATGAATCAGATATAATCCCAGCAGAAGGCATTTCCTGGAAACAAATGGCTATGTAAGAGAATGGAAGCATAAGAGCCATGGTCTCCACAGACCACCCAAGGTCAGTGTGTAACTAAACACAGATGTTGGGAAGAGACAGATAGGGCATGGTGATAATCAGGACCAGCTTCATATTTGTCCTCAAGAAACCCCTAAAAATGTGATGCAGGTCAGTGGCATAATCAGCTCTCTGAAGAAGAAATAACACTTCCTAACAAAAACAAAGCCTGGAGCCAGGGATACCAGGAGAATGTTGTGTGGTTCAAATATGATGTGAATGAGGCCCATCCTATGACAACATGGCAGAACTTTGGGGTGTGTGGGGATGCTTGCTGGCCTAAGAGTCCTACTGGATGTGGATAGATAGAGAAATAATAATGGAAATAAAAACTAGGTCAGGAGCATATTGTTCCTGGAGAGCATGGCAGCATTCTTTGTCACCAGTGGTAGCCACGACCCAATGCATACTGAAGAAGCTTTGAAGGTAATGATTTCAGTTTGTTACTTCTGTAGTGTTGAGATGTATATGAAACTCCCAGAAGTGAATTCCTGGTAAACCATTACACCTGTTCCTTTGAGAAGCAAGGATGAGAAACATCACCGGATTCTTACCAGCATGCAGGTAGCAAACAGTTGAGGCTGTGGGTAAGAAGATGAAAGAATAACTGGCAAAAAAGACAGGAAAGGCAGCTCATAGCTACACATGTTGTAAAGAACCTTGAATGATCTTGGACACTTTTACAAAGACTACTATGTCTAAAGGGACTGTTCAACTAGGACCTGAATCAGAGTCCAATTCTTAAAAGAGGCATATGTAGAGTGTATTCTGTCTAGACATAGGGATTGAGCTATGAAGAAACCAAGCAAAGTCTGTCCTTGCCTTCATTAGTTTACCATTTCCACAATGGTAATTGCTACAAAAGAAAAAAAATCTTTAACACTGTATCATACTTGGTCTGTGGACTGCCCAGAGGAGGCAGTCCTGGGGAAGGAAACAACATGGCAGCTGGACCTAAAGGATGAGTAAAAGGGATAGAGAAGAAAATCCAGGGAGTGATGTGTCTGAAGGCCTAAAGATGCCCTTGTGGACAGAAGGAATCTGAGAGGTGGGTTTGTGTAGTGACATAGTGACGGAATTAACTCCATTCCCATTGGTACACCTGAGAACGTCTTCATGAACCTTTGTAATGGCCATGCTTCCACCTGTAGGCAGACACCTGGACTTGTGAATGCAGATCTACTCCATGAGACAGAATTCTCACAAGCAGAGAAATCCTCCTCTGAGCAGTGCCAGCCTGAAAGCCCACTCACTACAGCACCTCTAGTAACAGGCAATAAGGGTGGTTTTGTGCATAGTGATATGAATGAGATTCTCCTTGATATGGAAAGGCTTTGTTCAGAGAGAAAAGAGAAGTGTAGTAGTTGAGCAGCCAAGAGATAAATGTGTTTGGGTGAACACAGTTCACACCTGGGAGCATAATGTTTGCATACAGCAGCAGCAGGAAAGCCGGCTTCTCCAGAATTCTGTGTCATGAAATAGCTCAAGAGGCAAAATCCAGCCTTAACTTCTATTAGCCCTCTGTGGTTCTTTGGTAAAACACCATAAACCAATTGGGAAAATAACTTTGGAAGGAAAGTTGTTTCATTTTTCAAAGAAAGACAAGAACCCCTATGAAAATCTGTCTTAAGTTCTATTAAAGCTATCATCTCAGATTGCAAGAGAGACTAAACTAGATTGTGGTTGCATTTTGAAAAGGGCTTTTAATTTGTCCCCCTACAATGTTTGGTCTTCTTTTAAGTTATTCCTGTCAGAATGATTTCTTAGGTGACTAGGTAATCTGATTCAGTGTCGATTTTCTGTGGACACCAAGTTCACCTTTACATTCCTTCTATAGTCCAAACATATATTTTGAATTAATGAACTGTCTTATTCACTGCAATGATTTAAAGATTAAATATAATTCTTCTAGGTTTTGTGACTAAACAGAACATTAAGAACTATCAAAATTTGATGCAAAGCTTTAGCACTTATTAATCGTGAGTTCTTTAAGCCTGTTTTCTCATTTGGAAAATGAGAATAAATAAACCTGCTCCACTTACAGAAGAGGAGGTTTTAGAAGGTGAACAAGATAATGCATAAAAGAGTGTTTTACAAACTGTCTGCACCATGCACAAATTAAGTATTACTATTAAATGATTTTTATCACTCGAGCCAACAAGAAAATTACCCACACTAAGATTTAAAGACTGTTTATATCTCCCATGAAGATTCTTTATATGCTCTTCACTATTCTCCTTTCCTCAATTTTTAAAATACACCTAATAGCCTTACAAAGATGTGGGAAGTGGTATTCAGCTTCCTCCCTTTCCACAAAGAAAACTATTTTGTGGCTGGTTAAAAATATTTCAACTGTCAAATGTTCTCAAAGTCAACCATATAAATATGAAGTTTATATCACAATTACACAAACTAAATATATTACACTTTGCTTGGTTCTATGTATTCACAAGTTTTTCATGAATATATCTTACATATATATCATACTTTCCTTGGTTCTATGAACTCACAAGTTTTTCATGTATGTATATATATATGTATATATGTATATGTATATATGTATACTTACCCTGCTATTAAAAAACACCTTACCCTAAGTAACTTACAAACAATGTTTGTAACCTTTGGAAATTTGAGATTCAGGATCAGGCAGCAGACTTAATGTCTGGTAAGGGTCATTCTACATAGATGATATCTTCCGTTTGTGTCCTCATGACACGAATAAGCTCCTCCACCTCTTCAACAAGGGCACTAAATTCAAACATGAAGCCCTCACAAACTAACAACCCATGTTGATATTATTGCAATAAGGATCAGGTTTCAGCACAGGGATTTCAGGGGTATCAACACGTGAATATTCAGACTGAAGCATGGAAATTAGTAAGTCCAAGATGGATCCTGGTACAGTTTAGTTTCTGGGGGTTTTCTTTCTAGCTTGCAGATATTCCTCTTCCTTCTGTGTGCTTGCCTGACAGAAAGAAATGGAGCTATTTGGAGTCTCTTCTTATACATGGACAAAAGTGCTGTCAAATCAAAGCTGCACACATATGACCTCATTTCACCTTAGTCACCTCCCTAAAGACCCAATCTCAATACAGTCAAATAAGAGAAGATACTTAGAGCTTCACCATATAATTTAGAGGGAACATAATTAAGCAAGATAGTAAAAAAGAAGAAAGTAAGTTCTGAAAAAGCTTGGATAGTAATAGCATTGTCCATTTCCTAGAAGTCATACTATGGATCAACATTTTATTATTGGTATAGTATATTTTACATTATTGAGTGCCTATTTTATATCTCCATGAATGAGTATATTTTATAAAGTCAATCCTGTTTCTCCAATCTGTCTACACACTACATCACAACAAGTTCTTGAGTGTTTTTAATCCTCTCTCCCAAATTCATAGGTTAACACCAAATCCTTTGGGCAGTGGTATTATAAAATAGAGTTATGAGGTATCTGCCCTCACGAATGAGCTTCCTGCCCTTATGAAGATGATCAGCAAGCTAACTAGCTCTTCCCCATGTGAGGATACAGGCAAAAAGTGCTGTGTGTCAAGCACAAGACCTTTTCAGACAATTCCAATACCTGCACTTTAGGCTCCCTAGCCTCCAAAGCCACAAGGTATTATCTTCTGTCTATAAAAGCTTCCATTTGTGGGAAGTTAATAGAGCAGCCCTTTTAGCTATGATTCCCATCACTGAGTTTGAGGACTTACTCTTCTTTCATGAATGAATGATGAAAAAGTTATACATTCCAGGTGAACTATAGCACTAAGAAAAGTCCAGATGTCACTGTGCATAAAAAGTGATCTTTGTGGGATGGGCATGGGGATGGTGGTGAGATTAGCCTTTCTTTTGTCCTGATTATTACATCCTACTTTCTCATTTAAAACTAGGTGACTGTGACGGATGGTGGTTCTTCCCCCAAACAATCAACCATTTGGGTGGTGGTTCAAGTTCTAGATGAAAATGACAACAAGCCACAGTTCCCTGAAAAGGTCTACCAGATCAAGCTGCCAGAACGTGACCGGAAGAAGAGAGGAGAGCCCATCTACAGAGCTTTTGCATTTGACAGAGATGAAGGCCCCAATGCAGACATCTCCTATAGCATCGTGGATGGAAATGATGATGGAAAGTTCTTTATTGACCCTAAAACTGGAATGGTTTCTTCTAGAAAACAATTTACTGCAGGGAGTTATGACATCCTAACGGTAAGATCTTCAGAATTCTAGCAACATAGACAGAGGGCAGGGATTCCTTTAATAAATGGATGGATAGATAGATATACAGATATATATATATATATATACATATATATATATTTCTAAACAAAAAAAATTTAGCATAAAAGTATGGCAACTCAGCCTAGCTATGAAAAAAACTACTTTCTAGCAGACAAATACAAGTGAGAATTATTGTCATCCACCTCCCCTATTTTCATAGCTTGCTGGAGCCTACAAATTTGCCCATCCTTCTGTAACCCCAAATCATTCTCAAGGTACAGAAAATAGATAAATTGAGGACAAGCAAGGTATCATAGCCACTCAAAACCACACTAAGTCTCAAGACCTCCCAAGGAAACAAATTTTGTAATCGTTCATAATGTGATAGGATATGAATTTTCCTATAGCTTGTGAGACAAAAATCACAGCTAACTTTCTTCTGTAAAAAGTGAAAAACTTGGGGCTGGGAAGGTGGCTCAGTGGTAGAGCGCTTGCCTTGCATGCCTGAGGCCCTGGGTTTGATTCTTCAGCACCACATAAGCAAAAAGAAAAAAACAGGAAGTGGTGCTGTGGCTCAAGTGGTAGAGCGCTAGCCTTGAGCTGAAGAGCTGAGAGACAGCGCCCAGGCCCAGAGTTCAGGCCCCACGACCGGATCCCCCCCCCAAAAAAAGTGAAAAACTTCAAGTAGGCAGTAAACTAAGATTTCTTCTAGAAACTTCAACTTTAAAATCTGTCATGCCCCCCTATGCTTCCTCCCCAACCACTTTAGAAACTGAGTGCATATGCTCCTGGAATAGAGGACTTGACACTTGACAAGAAATGAGCGCTTAGCAGGGTGTCTTCACCTAGACTCCTTCATCTATCCCTCCCGTGCAGTGAGTGTTGGCTCTAAGGCCTTATAGCTGTCCGTAGAACCAGAGGATCATCCTTGGGTGGTTTTTAGTCTAAGCAATTCTACATTTCTACCCCCAGCATAGCAGCTACAGCCAATGACTGCCTGATAACTGAATACAAAAGTCCAGACTGCTTGCCTCAGGTGGATCCAACTCTGTGGCACAAATCACGATTCAGAATTCCCTATTGGATCCCTGAGGTTAGCTAGGACCACATCCTTGTTTAGTGCTCACCCTTGTCCATCCTGATTCTACTCACCTTCTCCTGAGAATACTTCCTTCAAAAAAAACAAACCCACATCTACTGAAATCCCTGTCCTGTCTCCTAGGCATCGTGAACCAAGGCTTCTAACTGTTAGGAATCTCCATCCCACAGGAATTTTCTGGAACTAAGTGATCATCCATGAACACATACCTTCAGGTTCTATTTGTTCCTGTTTTCAATGCTGTCCCGGTTAGTTCTATGTCTGTAAATGTGGTTTCTGAATACAGTATTTGAAAATCCTTTGTCAGTTTTATCTATTGAAGTTTGGTGTTCTGACGATGTTTTCTACTCCTTGAACTTTTGGGCCCTCCCATTTTGAGTCCAGGACATTGTATCAATTCCTTACAGCTGTGTGAAGAGACATATTTACTTTATCTTTTATGTCAGTCCACCCTGGACCACAGAGCGGTCACTAAAACCTTCCTCCCCACTATACTGCCCACTGCAGTTCATGTTGCTACCCAGAGAGTTCTCCCTCACCCCTCCACGGTAAGCAAAATCACAGGGCCCCAGCAGCTGCTCATGCCTGTGCCCCTCACGCCTCCAGTTCTGTTCAGGATGACTGCATCTCCAGAAGAGAGCTGACACAACCTTGCCCACCTGACTCTGCACACAAATACACATTCACAAAGTACCTTATTTCCTATGGAAATTCACTGGCCAAAGGTGAGGTTCAGAGGTATGCGGTAAGGAAGGTAATTAGCTATTACTGCTGATAGAAATGACCATGCGTGTCTGTGAAAGATTGAACATTGCATACTTGCAACATTTCTTTCCCAAGGTTTTAGTGGTGCTTCAGATGGGCCTCTGGTAAAGAGAAGTTGAGCTCCAGTCCCCCAACCGGATAATGCCCCCACATTCCAAAATCCATTCTCACCAGTCCTCTTGCCAGTACTGTTGAGGATGAAGTCTTGGCCCAACAACCATGTGCATCTTCGTGGAATCTGAGCTCTGAGATGTCTTTCTGTGTTCTCTCCGTGTGTGAGTAGATCAAGGCCGTGGACAATGGCCGCCCACAGAAGTCCTCCACAGCCCGTCTCCACATTGAGTGGATCAAGAAACCTGCCCCTTCGCCTATCCCGCTGGCCTTCGAAGAGCCGTTTTATAACTTCACAGTCATGGAAAGTGACCGGGTGACCGAGATCGTGGGTGTGGTGTCCGTGCAGCCCGCAAACACCCCCCTGTGGTTTGACATAGTGGGTAAGTTGAGGACTTCTAAAACAGTAGTGGGCAATGTAATATTTGAAATAAGGAGCCAAAAATAAACTGAGTTAATTAAAGAAAGAAAGGGGGAAAAAGAAAACGGAACCGAGTTAGAGCTATGATTAAAACCTGTACAGTGCTGCAATGCAAAAGAGCCAGTAAAATGAATACTCAACCTGTGCTTTCGTTCGACTCTGTAAGCTAAGCTGAACAGAAAGTGCTCTCTGGCTGAATTTTCCATAGTATGTTACTTACTGTGATCTTAATGTCTTTCTGTGTGTCATTTAAATTCTATTGTCACACTTGGCTAATCTCATTTCTAAATGTATTGATGGAACTAGACTTGCTGTCTTTCATTTCTCTCTTTTTCTTCACCTTTTTCTGCATTCTGTTCTTTTTTTTTCTGCTCCCGACTGCCCTGCTTCAAGGTGGCAAGCATGCTCGAGAGATGTTCTATATTCTACAGACAGCTTGTGGGCAGAACTGTTCAACAGAAGGTACCCTTAGTGTAAACACATTTGCTAAAATACGGCTATCCAATCTGCCTTAGAGGGGGTTGTTGTTTTTTTTTAAGCAAATTGAATTACATCTTCCATAGCTGCCTGTGCCAGGCTGAAGTGCAGCGTGCAGATTTCATACAAGCCTCTACCAGCCATTGCTCTTGTATCCAATGACTCCTTTTGTTTCAGGTTTTGATAGGTTTGGAGTTAGGAAGGTCATTTTTTTTTCAGTTTTGGGCTTTTTGTTGTTTGCTTTTGAGGTATGTGGGCTTTTTATTATTTGTTTATTCTTTTTCTTTTTCTCGATCATTTAACTGGGCTTTTTCCAATTGAAAAATAAATTAAAATGTACTCCCATTCCCCTCTGTTTCACACCAGCAGTGCCATTCATAGACAAAAAAGAAAAAAAGAATCAGAAGAGTCAGTCCCCTGGCAGCCTTCCACAAAAGGAAGGGCAGGAAATGGAACCTAGATACATAAATAGAGGTCAGTCTCCTGTTCAGGCTGGATAAAGAAAGTAGCTGGAAACAGGCAGGAGAGACCTTGGGAACCAACCTTTAAATTCTTTTTTTTAAAAAAAGATACCAATTCACTTAGATTCACAAGCATTATAATACTGCAAAACACATTACCCCATGAGGTGCATCTTATAGTTGCTATTGCAAGCAAGCAAGCAAGCAAGCAAGTATACCAGGCTGAAAAAGGAAAGGACTGAGCACTGACTGCATCCCTCCAGAGCCAACAGGGAGAGGGAGTCGGGACTGGGAACAAAAGGCTGTTGCTAAGAGCCTTGGCCTGAGGGAGCTTGGTCTGAGGCAGACTTGAGCTGAAACTGACTTCCATGCTTCTCAGGTGGAAGGTAGAGAATCTGGGAGTCTGGGACAGTCGTTTCCTTCCTCATGTCACAGCCCAGCAGGGTGAGCAACAGTCTGCCTTTCCTTTAGGAAAATCTCAGAACTGGGTCCAAGGGAAATATTAGAATTGTCCGTATCGGCTTTCGGGAGTCTCTAAAAAACAATACTCTGTGGTCTTCAACTCAACCTCAGGAGAATATCCTCTGGAATCCCTCACGGAAAGAGCTTCTCTCTTATGCATTTCATTGTATAGAATGACAGTATAATGCCTTGTTTTACTGAATCAGTATTATACCATCCTTCTAAATGACCATCCTAATACTAAGCTTTCAATTCCTTTGTCATTGCCACTTAACATGTCTAAAATAGGACCTCTTTTGAGACACAAGGCATATCTCCACTTCATCTTTCTGCAATTTTCAGCTCATTAAGATATGATCAGAGGCAGCTTCTTTCTTCCTGATGTACACACTGATGCCTAGTCTTCTGTTGTCTTTGTAGCTACCCCTGGTGATTCCTTTACTATTGCCTCAGTGAAACCCAGAAAGTACATTTCAGTTTCAGCACATATGCCTTGTGCCAGACCAACAGGAGCATGTGCAATGATGATTTCTTAAAAGCAGCCCAAAGAAGAATATAGTCAAGACCAAACAAGACATAGGACCCCTACTGTGCTATCCTGAATGCTAGAATGAATCCTCAACCATCAACTGTCTCTTTCCTTTGCAGGCCAGTTTCCAGACATCTCTCACACCTGAAATGGACCTGTCTTCTCTCCCTTCCATGGTCCATGCATGCACCTATCTAGCCCACTACACATGACACCCATTGCCCGCATACTTCAGGGTGTCCTTGATTGTACTACACTTTAGAACTTTAACAATCACAGCTCTGCAACACTCAGTATGACCAACCACATGACCCGTTATCCAGTAATTCTCCACATTCTGACATGCATATTTGTGTGTAGGTAAGCATGTCTGCTAGTACTATCACCTAATGTGCAAGCATTAGTAGATGTATGGCAAGGTTTTGTTTTGTTTTCTTTTGTTTATTTTTGGGCTTGAACTCAGAGTCTGGGTGCTGTCCTTGAACTTTTTTTTGCTTAAAGTTAGTGCTCTTCCACTTAAGCTATAGCTCCACTTCCATCATTTTAGTAGTTAACTGGAGATAAGAATCTCAGGGACTTTCCTGCCCAGGCTGGCTTCAAACCTTTACCCACAGATCTCAGCCTTCCAGGTGGCAAGGATTATGGGCCTGAGCCACCAGCATGTGGCACATGTTTCATTTATGCTTATCCCCTCTCCATTCTTAACTTTTGTGTGTCTTCTTCCATTTTTCCTGCAATGCTTCTACTAGGATGACTAGAATTAGAAATTTGTGTCTGGTGGCGATGCTTTAAGCAGCCAGGTTGGTAACCCACTGACCACTCCTGAGACCTTTCCAGAGTTAGAATACCTTCCCATTGTCAGGGAACCTCAGCATCTCTAGCAAAGCCATTGACAGAGAGAAAGTTACTTTGCAGATGACAACCTTCCTACATGGAGTTCCTAAGGACTGCCTGAATACAAAAGTGGACCATTATCTATCATAGGACCCTAATTTTCATATTTCCTTTGTCTCTGCATTTCTAAACACTGCCCTCTTCCTATGGAGACCACTCATTTTTGGGGCACTGAGTAGTTCTTTGAATGGAGTTTTACAGGGCTGACGCTTTAGTATACTGCACTCATCTCATAGATTGCACTTGGTAAATATGGCAACATCTAGCCAATCTTCTTCTACAACTTGAATTTACTGGGCCAGATGCCCAAACAGAGGAGGATTATATTTCCATTCCTACCTCTAGCCAATGTCTTGAAACATCAACTCTTTATTTCACTGTGGAAGTGAAATCCTCTCCCCAGGTACTGCTTGCTTTCTGTTCAGAAATGGTTTCCCCTTCACTAAATCTCCCTTTTGCAAATCTTCCTCATCTGTCAGAGTCATTTTCCTCCATCTGCTGACAGAATCTTTTTACTTCTCTAAACACCTATTCTTTTCTTTATCATATGCAGATGTTTTGTTCTTGCTTGCTTATCTTCAGTCACAGAAATTTCCTTCTCTTTCTTCCCTCCCTCCTTTGTGCAGTACAGAGGGAACAGAGAGAGAGAGAGAGAGAGAGAAAGAGAGAGACAGACAGACAGAAAGAGAGAGAGAAAGAAAGAAAGAGCACTATGCCTAGTACTTCAGGCTCAGTGGGTGAAGTGAGTGCTATGAATAAACATATAGAAGCACAGTATCAGCATGATTTGCAAGGAAGTCTTAGGTTAAAATTCAAGTCCTACTCAAAACTTACGATTCATCCAAGAGAATTAACACTCTTTCCAAACAGGTTCATACACCTGGGCAGACACTGAGGCCAAGTGCACAGCACCCAGCATAGGCACTTACAGTTCACAAGTGCTTCAACTGATGAATCCTCATTAGCTTAGCAGTAATAATGACTGCTTCAACATTTTTCCCTCTGGGAATATGATCTCATTTCCAAATTTACCAGATTCTCATTTCACTGCATTTCTTTTTCTCCTACCTAAACATCAATTCCCAAAACAATTCTATGGTAAAGAAAGAAAGGACTGTTGCACTAAGGGTAGGCCAGTCACTTCCTTCTACCTCCAGTGACACCAGCACTTACAACCAGATTCTCTTCAGCGCCCAGAAACAGAAGCCCTGCTTATAACAAAGTTAAGAATGCTGTAATTAAAAGAAACCATAATAACGTTCAGCAGTTGTGTGTTTAAACAGCCCAATGCACAGCATGTTCTGCTCTGTGGTAAAACGGAAAGAAAAGAAAGGGAACAAAAATAACCCATAATCCTTTGTGGCTTTATCACATAGCTTCACACTTTTTGGGAGACTATGCTTTCAGCTCAGAAGTGCCTGATTTACATACCTTCCAACGTGCTTGCAATCTGGTTCACAGTTCGGTTTTTGAATCTTTATGCTGGTGGCAAATATTTGAATTGTGAAGGCTACCATTACTATACACTTCAAATAATTCTTCTTTACTCACAGTTTCATGAGGGATACTGACACCCATTTTTCAGCTTTTCATCTGAATCCAAAAATGCTTTTCTTGTGCACAGAAAGCACTTAAAGTATCTTTTTTGTCTCACCCAATTTATAGAGAGGAGAAAAACTGTCCTTAGGAAGTATTTCTCTGATAGTGAGATGTAGCATACAGGCCCAGTCTTCTGTTAGTATCTTCTTGTGTTGTAGCCATGGAAAGATGATCTTGATTCCTGACTGCTTCTGTCTCATAGGCTTAGGCTTGTCCTCTGTTAATTATGTCCACTGCAGAGGCCGGCTTATATAGAAGTGGTCAAGCAGGCATATTAGAATTTTCTGATAGTGTTGCTGTAAATTTGTTTTCTGATTAGATACAGGTATCTTAGCATCTTCCAGAACATTGTCAACCACGTCTCCTGAGAAAAGCCATGTCCTTTCCAATACAGCCACTCCTGCAGCAGAGGGACATATTCTGTCATTCATTTGATGTCAAATATTTCATTCCATGTAGTCTCCTTTCCCTAGCTTGATCCCTAAATAGGGCTCTTTCTCTATACCACTGATCTCATGCATAGATGCTCATCTAAAGAAACTTTGGAAAAATAGAAAAAAGACTAAAAATTCTTCATATCAATATGTTTTAAAAGTTAAACTTAAAGCTAGCTTCTAAAAGGAATTTTTTGACCTACTATGGTTTCCTGGCCTCTTTCTGGTGTCTCTGGCCTTCCTTGCAAACAAGTTTCAGCCTAGTATTGTGCTTGCTTCATTTCAAAGCAGGTAGTTCTTCATGATCACACCATAGCTGGTGTTTGGCCTTCTGAAGTTCAGTGTACATGCTGAATATGAGTGAACAGCGAGTATGATGCCCTCCCTTCACTGGGATTCAGCCATTCAGTGCTCCCAAAGTTTCTCACATAATGCTTCTCCCTGGTGGTTAGTAAATTTGAGTTGGTATTTTTACAATAGCACCTATTGTGGAAGGGAGTCATAGGCTAGGTAGGGACCAGGATGCTTCTCTAAAGGAGACTGATTTTCTACTGCTGAATCTCTTTACAAAGAGATAGGGGATGTTTCCTTCCTATTTTTAAAGTAAAAGTTGACTCCATTATGGCCCACTGCCTTACCACCCAATAAATTCCCACAGCAATTGCTGCTTCGGAGTATTTTTATGCAAGACCTATTTGTAAAGCCTTTAAAAGGATATTCCCACTTGCTATGTTTAACTTTAGAATATAATAGAAACCCAGTGTGCCTCTTCTGCTCTTTGCTTACTCTATTACTCCTGTCTCTACCCAAAAAATGGTCCAAAGGAATGTCCCGAATGTGAATTATCTGTTATGTGGGCTGTTCACAACCTTGCTTTTACCATCTCTGCCACATCCCCCTGCAGGACGCTCAGGCTGTGACGTTTTTAATTTCCCACATTGTTGAAACTGAGAGCAATTGGCACCGTCCTCCCTGCCCACCTTTTCTTTAGCCTCACGCTGTTGCACTCAACACCCTCTGGCTTTGCATGTTCTGTTACTGGCTCTGAGGAAGCACATCTTGTTTAAATGGAATGTTGCTAGTGAAAATGGACTCCTTGCATTTGATATGCTCACCCCCTAGATGATTTGGACATGGTTTCCTACAAAATCAGGAATCAACCTTTGGGCTAGAAGGGAACCAGAAAAATGAGGCCCTGGGGAGAGCTATGGAGTCGTTTATGAAGTAGGGGGCTTAGTATAGGTTATCAGGTTACCAGAAGATTGATGGTAAACTGCTGGTCTGGATTCTGTATCCTTTGTCAGAAATTCATTTGAGAGCTCAGTATTGTTGTTTAGTGTGAAATCTTGGCTTACCTGGGAGCTAATGTCCTGGTAGTATGTATAGAGACTTTCGGCCATACTGATGGAACTGAGACTATCTCAGTAGGCCCTTTACAGTCACTCACCTATAGAGGTTTCTGATTTGTAGTAATTGATACAGCAAAACACACGCGCACACAGATTGATGAGCAAAACACACACACACACACAGAGGGACAGAGAAAGAACTATGAAAATTGACAGCCAGAAAAGTTGCCCAAAGCACATTTTGGTATAAAACAAGTTTTAAAAACTCGTATGATTTGTACACATTATGCAAAATAGGTATATTTTACAGGACTAAGCTGAGGATGGGTATGTATTCTGTACAGGTCCCAGAGCAAGCATGTAAGTTTGCCTCATTTAACCAGTTACTAAGACAGGAAACCTTCATGCATACATCCACAAATTTTATTCTCAATCTTGAAAGTAGAGCAAACTATTTTGTAGTTTACATGATTTTAATTTGATCTTTTTGTTGCTGATACTAGAGTTTGGACTCAAGACCTTATATTGACTAGACATGGGCCTGCCACTGAGTGAAGAATAAAGCCCTGGTTATTCTTTTGACAGTGCCTTTATTTTTCCCTAGTGTGTCCAAACCATGATCCTCCTATATACACTTCCTGCAATCACAAGGAGAACTGCAATATCAATCTACTGGTTGAGATGGAGTCTCATCAACTTTGGATCCAGTCTGACCTCTTAATTACAGGCTTGGTTATTTTGTCCTTACCTACACATTTTAAAACTTCAAAATAATTATGATTGGAGGATGGCCTATTTTCCGCCACTACCTTCTAAATCTTAGTCCAGACTTAAGAAAATAAACATTAGAAAATAAAAAATTCCAATTTAATTTAAATATGACTGAAAAAATGTGACTTAATGACCTCCAAATCAACTTGAGAAGTTGCATTTTTGATTTTGCACAAGTCTTGTAATGTCATGTTCTTTCTTTGTAAGTTTTCATGGCAAAGATTTTGTTCCAGAATCTACATCTTGATAGCAAGACATTTTTCTTTGCTCATGAAAATGGTTATGCCAGGCACTGGAATTTGGCTTCCATTTTTTCGTGTGTAGTTATGAATGAAATATTCCCTTTAAATAAGAATCCGTAATCTTTTTTAGACTAGACTCCCCAATCCTTCTCCTTGTTTATTCTTCAAAAGACTGTCTTTGGAAGAAACATTGAGTGTTTTCCATAAGCCAATTAAAGGTTTTATTTGGAAGATAAATAAGTAAATTTTTAAAAAAATTTATCTTCTCTAAGCAATTCTCTGGTAACCCTGTATCTCTATAACTTTAATTAAATGTCAAGGACAATTATGTTCTTTCTACAAATTAATTGCTCCTAAGTACACATGACAGCTGTGAGTGATAGGTCAAATATATTTGACCACTTTTTTTGGAGGAAGGAAGTACTGAGCTTGAATAAGAATACTCAGGCAAGCTGGCTAGGTAGGCACTGTACTAGTTGAGCCATACCTCCAGCTTCTCAACAACAAAAAAAAACTATATTATTTAGAGTGTTATTGTATTTCAAATTCTAGTGATTCAGGTAAAATTTCCCTTTCCCTGAACTCATCTGCCCATTTGTAATTGTAATACAGAAATATACTGTTCATTGATGAGCAAATGCAATGTACACAGTGCAGAATATTTTAAAGCCAATGTTTGTTTTCTAAAATATGAAATTTAATGAATGCATAATTTGGAATACTATTGTGAAATAAGATTGCTATCTAGGCCCAAAATTTATTGACACAATGAAGTTTTAAATTAAAATAAACCTTGTGCATTTCAATTAAAATTGTTCCAGCATTCATGATACTCTCTTCCTACCCCATTAAAAAATGTTTCAGAGCCATTTGCCAGTAGTTCATAAGTATAATTCTTGCTACTCTAAAGTCTGAGAGCTGGAGGATCATGATTCAGACTCAACCTGAACAGAAACGCTACAAAACTCCATCTCCAAAATAACCAGAAAAACCCAGGCTCAAGAATGGTTTAAGTGGTAAAGCTCCAGCTAAGCAAGCAAGCTGAGCAAGTGCCAGGCTGAGTCAAACCCTAGTAGCAGCAAAAATTGGGAAGACATAAAGCACATTTCGGTTCACAGAGATAAAAACTGTTCAACAATTCCAATACTACTTCATACATATCATTTCCAGACAGTGATTTTTATCTGACCCACAAAGGAAAAAAATAACTTTTTATATAAACTGATTTACACATTGCTGTGGTGTAAGCTAGTGTTTGCCTTCCCTTCTATGCTGATTGCATAAACTTTCTACTCTTTTAGAAGAAATTTAATTCACACTGTCAATATGGCCAAAAGTTTCTATAAATAACCCATCATGTAGAAGTCTACCATTTATTTTAACATTTTATTTCTGACATTGAATTGAGAAACTTGGAACTCTACCAGCAAAATGTTTACTATAAATCCTACAGTAGGCTTAGAAGTGTCTACTGATTTTATTCGTGATAATTCAACTATTTCTTAACTTAGAACTTTTCCTATTTCAGAAAAACAAAAAGATTTTCAATGTCATAGCACAGAAGCCCCAAGGGGTTAAAGAGCTATTAGCTTTCTAAATATTTTATGGAGTCAACTTATGCTTCACTACTCATGACATTACTGCTGAGGTTTTCTTTGAAATGCATTTTTGTGATTTTAGAGGCTATGTTTTGAAATACAAATTAAGTGAGAAATAAAGAAGTCCCACTAAGATGTACAAATTGGAACTGTATGGATGCTTGTCCAAAAATATGTCTATGTAAGCCCCTGTAAAGTTATATGCTTCTGCACATGCAATGACTTCGGTGTGCTGACTCTGTGTTGTTTCTGTGAAACCCCCAGGGGGGAACTTTGACAGCTCTTTTGATGCAGAGAAGGGTGTGGGGACCATCGTCATTGCGAAGCCTCTGGATGCAGAGCAGCGGTCCATCTACAACATGAGCGTGGAAGTCACCGATGGGACAAACGTTGCTGTCACTCAGGTGAGAAGCTGTGACTGAGTATCAGGAATGAGGAAGGATTTACTAAAGTCAGAAGTACAAGAAAGGAAAAAAATGTCTAGGAAGTAATCAGATATGTTCATTGGATGACAGTGTCCAAAAGAATCATGTGAACAAAAGAACTGATCTGTTGTATTATACACATTCACTGACTCAAGAAATTTCAATTGTTTATGTGTGAGTGACACAACATATCTTCATTATTGCCTTATCTCTTTAATTATAAAATTTAATTTCCTTGAACTTGCAAAGAGGTGGATTTTTTATCCAAAGTGTTTGCTTTAACTCACCTAGAAGTCATCCTCTGACTTCTTAAATTATCTTTAAGATCTTTAAGTAGTTGGACAAAAGGACATATATTCAGCATGTCAGTGTATGAGTTACAATACATCTTGATCAGTGTCACACCTTCCATCATTCTGATTTTGTAGACACTGAAAGTTAAAGATAGAGAATACTTAAAAAGCGATATCATATTCCAGTTCACACAACCTTAATAAAGAACAAGGTGTCTCATGGCGTCAGGGACCTCAGACTTAGTAGGCAGATACAGTGTCTCCAGCTCACTGTTGTCTTGGTTTTCAGGGTAGGGTCTGGCTTTACGTTCAGGCCAGCTTGGAGTGCAATCCTTCTATGTGTGCTTTCCTGTGTCTGTGAGGATGACAGGGACTGACTTGCTCCCTGCCCTGGGTGCGATGAGTGAGATGGAGTCTAGAGAAGTTCTCTGTCCAAACTGCTCTTGAATTGAAATCCTCCAACCACTACCTTCCAAGTAGCTAGGAGTATAAACTTGAGCTACCTTACCTGGATGTGTCATGGGTTCATACTGGCTGCACAGAGGATCCGCTGCATGTGGACAGAGGTCCAAAGCACTGCTGTCTGGCCACACCCTTAGGGACCGACCTACAGTAGACCTTGGGACACTTCTTATATTTTGTGTCTTGAGTACATAGAGAAGGACATGGAGAACTAGGTAGAGAAAATCTATGGCTTCCTTACATGCCACAGAATATTTCCCACAGTGACACATATATGATACTAGATAAGAATGAGGCAGACTTGCCTTAAATATAAGATTCCATCTTATTTTTCACCAGTGGACCTAGCCTTGTTACAGCAACAATCTGGCGCATGTGCACTCTCACACACACACACAATCCCTGCTTAGAAGGCATCACTAATTTTGACCAAATTTTTCCCCCCACTGGTCCTTCCTGTATCCTCAAAATCCTTCTAAATATAATGCTTCAGGTAGGAAGGATAAGTTTTTGCCAACCCTAACACAAGCAATTATTGATTCATTTTAAATATGATGTAAGCTTTTCTAACTATGCAGTTTTATAAGCACATTTTATGTGCTTATTTAAATAACTGCCTTTTATCTCCAAAAGTATGATAATTCTTTTTTGAGGGGTCAGTTGATCATCAAGAAGTTGAAAAAGTTAATAAGGTGCATTTTAGTACAGCTTCCTTTATTTTTACTTGAATGTTCACAGAAACATAGAGCAACATTCACACAAATTGCTAGCATGTGACAGTTTATAATCCTACAACCTGTGTTGCTTCCTGTAACTAGGATGACTTTGTGACTCTTTGCCTTAAAGACTCCTGCTTATATTTGTTGTCCTGCATAGTTATTAATACTACCCCATTCACTCTCAAAATAGCCCCACTTGGGACAATAAATTACATGGTCTTCCCCATCCAAGCCTTACTGCTTCAGATATTTTCAAGACTAACACCAAGACAGGAAAAGACCTGCAGGCTAAAGTCCTATGGGAACTGCACAGTGTAAATGCATGCCCCAGACACTAATACAAAACAACCACTTGTATTGCAAAGTCATTGCTGCTAATTCACTATAAATGTGAATTTGAATTAGATTGGAAAAGCAGCCATTTCTTAGCATCTCCAACCTCAACTTTTGAATGCTACAATTGAGAAATGGAAGGCATATTTGATTAAAATACAAATGAAGCACGGGATCATATTCATTTCCCAACTTTTCTCTAGAGTTTGTACTAGTTGAATTAAGTAGCATTTGGCTTGTCCAGAATGTTATGGGTACCCATTGGTTATTTTTAGGATAAGTGAGTGAGTAGTAGATACCAAATATTTATTCAAGGGTTTTATTGCGGAATCAAAGGTATGCTGAATCAAAAAGCCACACAACTAATTCCTGTCAATAAAATTTATATCTATATTTATTTATATCTAAAAAGACACATATCAATCAAACTTTTGTATTTTCATTAGGCTAGATAAGAAATAAAGTAAGGCAAGGTATGTTAGCAATTGGACCAGCAGGAGGGAGGTGGCCTAATGGTGAGGATGAATGTAGGTGACTATGGTTGAAATATAGTATCTGTATTTATTAAACTAAGACAATGGAATCCATTGAAATTGTGTTATGAAGGGAGGTAGAGGAATGACGAGGAGAGAAATGGAGGGAGGGAGTTTGATCATGGCATATTATATCCATATACAGAAATGTCCAAATGAAACCCACTTGTACAATTTGAATGCTAATAGCTTTTAAAAGAAATAAATAAGCAAATAAAATTCATTCTACAGCCATTTCTTCAGTTCATACCATGTGCTGTATAAGTGCTGGAGGTAATAGTAATTAAGAGTATTTGCTTGCTTGCATGTTGGTTTGTTTTTTAGATGAGGTCTCTCATCTATGACTGCTAGGCTAGACTGGGCACATACTACCTACCCTCTGCCTCACCTCTTAAGTGGCCAGACATGAAACTATACATCATCTTACAGCCAGTAATACAAAATTTTAAATGCATATAAATTAAATGGCCTCATTTCTAAAGAAAATCAACAGAGAAACATATATTGTAAGCCTGGGTGCATAAATTGTTAGAATTCACTTCTTGGTTTTATTTCAGACTGAAAAACAGACTTATTTCCAGAGTATTTCAGAAGGAGTTAGAAAATTAAGGTGAATTTGAAGGACCTTCTTGGTAGGGCCAAGTTACAGAGGTTAATAAAACATATCAAGAGACTTTCTAACAAGATATACCCCATTCACACTGTGTTTCTAGAGCCATGATCTTCTTAAGAAGTGAGAGCTAAGGGCTCCCAAAGCATAAGCTTGTGTGACATCATCACCATCAGCAAGGCATCCCTCTGCCTGGGCAGGCTGTTAGACATGATTGCCATCTGGGCCCTCCAGTTGCCCAAGGCCTCCCTGGAAAGGGTGACAAGACTGGTGCTCTGAATCAGTCAATATCTTCAATGTCATAAATGTTTTAATGAAAGATGATTGGGAAATAAAAGCTATTCTAGATTTCTTTTAGAAACCACTAATGCACACTCCAATTTCTGATGTTACGCAACTTAATGATTTCATCAAACATACCCCTCTTTGTAGAACTAAATCAATATTCTGGAGCCACAAAACACCTGTTCAGTATTCCGTTAGGGACTTTCTTTCTTTTGTTCATTTGGGATCAGAAGGCACACATGACACAGGATTCACATCAAGTCTAAACAGCATGTTGAATTTTATTTCACAAATGTCAAATAAATCAGAGCCTTGGGGATTCTGTGTGGACATGAAAATCCTCCTTCATCTTCAGGTTGTCCTGTTTTTCCAATTCTCATGGGATTTTTGTGTCCCAGGATTACAATATTAATGATGCATAGCATGCTTTTCCTTACTGAGATTGTCTAGTGTAATGGAATAGACACTGTGGATTTCAAGTCACGAAGATGCCCATGAACTAAATGCAAGGAAAAAAATCCCAATACTTATAAAACAAACAGACAAAAAAATCCCTCCTGGTGAAACAAGCAAAGGCTCTGCATTATGCAGTTTTCCTTTATTTTGTAAGAGATATGATTGTACTTTTCACAATATAGCATACTATGGATGGGGTCATCATGTTGACCTCTTAGAAGCCCAAGGATAAACACTGATGTTAGGCTTAGAAGAGAAGAAAGTAAGGGTTGAGGGAGTTGGTATGATCTTCCCTGTCAGCTGGAGAAGAGTAGAGGATGAACAAGTCCTGATGGCAAAAGCAAGGGAGGAGTAGGGATTCCCCAGGTAGAACCAGGAACACATAAACAGCAGCAACAGTGAATGGTCAGAGAGGATGGAGTTACCACACATATACACACATACAGAAGCATGACAACCAGACTGTCAGAGACATTCTTGAACTGTGGTAGGTACATATCCCTTAGTATACAACAGAGCTAGGAATATTTGGAGAAATATCAAATTCCAAATATACAGCAGGAATTTGAGACATACTATCTTGCCAGAAAAAGACTAGTAGACTCACATTTTTTTTAAAAAAGGCAACTTGAATTGACTTAAGATGGGGAAGTCACTTAATACAGGTGCTATGTTTTGTAGTCAGGCTGACTCCTCACCCCCCAAAGTCCTCAAGATATCCACATTTTTTTTTTGGTACCAGAACTGGGGCTTGAGTTTTAGGGCCTGGGAGCTTTGCTTTAGCTTTTTCCACTCAAGGCTGGCACTCTACCACTTAAGCCACACCTTCACTTCTCCCTTTTTGTTGGTTGGAGATGGATTCTCCTGGTCATAATGGCTTCAAACTATGATCCCTAGTTATCAGCCTTCTGAGTATCTAGGGTCATGGTGAGCCCTTGGTATCCATATTTTAATCTTCAGGGCTTTGATATGTTATGTAGTATGACAAAGGGGACTGTGGAGATTTAATTAGGATGAAGACAGTAAGGGAATTCTAGACTGTGAGGCAAAGACTACCCTGATCACAGAATCTCTTACCAGTTCACTTTCTCCAGCACAAGTCAGAAAAGAGGCAACAAAAGGGAAAGTCTCAGAAGTCTCAGACTCTGAGGGATAAAGATTTCAATATCATGTGGCTTAAATATGGAGCAAACAAAGCAATGAGGAATGCAGGTATTGCTAAAGAACCAGAAGAGGCTCCCAACTAACATGAAACTAGCTCTGATCCACAGATCTACAATCTGAGAGAGTTTGGGGCAGATTCATTCCAAGAACCTCTAGAAAGAACCATGTCTCTGCCAATACCTTGATTTTGGCTTTGACTTTTGGCCTTCCAAACTGTGAGATGTTTAAAAATTCTAAACTACAATAACTTTTAATGGTAGAAACTGCTATCCTATGAGGTCTTTCAAACAAAATTGAATCCTCACTGTTTGTGCTAAGGAAGAAGTTACAAGAAGGACATTTTAAAATCTGGCTCTTTAGGGAACATGGTACTTATGGATAATCAGTGTCTCACAGTTAGCCATGCATCCTGGGAGAATGGAATCCAACCTCCTCAAAACCCTCCTAAGACATAGAATTTTTTTTGTCAGTCGTGGGGCCTGAACTCTGGGCCTGGATGCTATCCCTCAGCTCTTGAGCTCAAGGCTAGTGCTCTACCACTTGACCCACATATGGCTTTTTCTGCTTATGTGGTGCTGAGGAATCAAACCCAGGGTCTCATGCATGCTAGGCAAGCACTTTACTACTGAGTCACCTTCCCAGCCCAGACAGGAAGAATTTAAACAACTTCCCTTACACATTTGCCAAACAAACCTAAGATATTTTGTCTTCATAGCAAATCTAAATGAATCTAGAATATGGCCCTTGTAAATGGTCAGTGAATAAAAATACAAGGTAATATATAAGACCTAATATTTGTATAATAAGACTTATCAAGACTCTTTTTAAAGATTTGTTTCTCTGTAGCCTTGGGAACTGTAGGACTTAAGACTCAGCCTGTCAGGTGCCATGTCTAGAAGTACCTTTGTAAAGTGATAAGCCCAACTTTTCCCTCTAAAATCATATACCAACCTGTATCCATATTTAAACATTTTGATTGTAACAATGAGATGTACAAGACACTATGTTGTAAAACCAACTTTACAATTTAGACGGGGGGGGGGTGGAAGTGGGGAGGGCAAGGGGAGGAGTGTAGTTGTGGATGTGGGAGGGAAGGGTTGGTAGGGGAAAAACAAAGGAGGAGGCAACAATGCTTGATAAGAAATGTACTCATTAACTTGCCCTTGTAACTTGCCCTCTGTACAGTATTTTCACAATCAAAAACTTATTAAAATAAAAAAAAATAAAAATAAAAAATCATATACCATCTCTGAACTTTCCCCTACACAAAAGTTATAGTCTGATTTATATAAGAAGCCATTTGGAATCACTGACTGGGAATTCCATGACCCAGGTTCACATCCATGCTTGACCAGTGGCTGGTCATGCCATTGGACAGTTGCTTGCTCTCTCAGATTCAGTTAGTAGGGGAAAGAAGTACTTGTTCTTTGGGATTTAATGGGTTGTAGGAGTGGGGAAAAAGAGATTATGAAGACATTCTTGGAATCTGGTTCTCAATTTAAAATTGAAATAACACACCTGATAGCTATAAATTATATGTGTGTGACTTTTATTGTTATTTGTGAAAGAAAACAGATATGGTGATGGCCAAATGATAATCCAAAAGTTATATTAATTTGATTCAGGAACTCAGGATAGGTCATTTTGTGCTTTTAATATGTTTTTTCTTATTCAAGTCATGCTTTGGGTTTATAAAGAGAAAAAGTAGCTCTGATTTGTATGTTCCACAATCAAACCTGAGATTAAAAGAATCTCTTTCCAAGGATGGCCAATAGACACATGAAGAAATGCTCAATCTCTCTAGCCATAAAAGAAATGCAAATTAAAACAACATTGAGATACCACCTCACCACAGTTAGAATGGCTATAATCAAGAACTCTAATAATAACAGATGCTGGAGGGGATGTGGACAGAAGGGAACCCTACTGCATTGTGTAAACTTGTTCAACCACTTTGAAAAGGAGTATGGAGGTTCCTCAAAAGACTCCACATAGAACTCCCCTATGACCCACCAATCCCATTTTTGGGCATTTACCCAAATGTTCACAAACAAGACCACTAAAGCTACCAGCACAACTATGGTTATTGCAGCATTATTTACCATAGCTAAGATATGGAACCAACCCAGATGCCCCTCAGTAGATGAATGGATCAAGAAAATGTGGTATATATACACAATGGAATTCTATGCCTCCATCAGAAAGAATGACATTGCCTCATTTGTTAGGAAATGGAAAGACTTGGAAAAAACTATATTAAGTGAAGTAAGCGGCCCAAAGAAACATAGGTCCCATGCTTTCCCTTATTTGCAATAACTGTATATGTCTGAGTCAAGAAGAAAAGGTCAGTTAAGTTGATATTAGGGAAATGAATCCTAAGATATGTATTCAAATTTTTTCTTTCATGCGATTGTTTCTAACACATTTATAAGACTATTTCTTTGTTTCTCTGTATGTCCCTCCCCCATGGTATAACCCCTGCTTTCACTGTATTTGATGTTGTTATAATTTATGGAGGGGAAGGGAAAAAAACCAAATCGTTTAAATAGGGATACAGGTGGACCCATTGCAACAAGGAGACGTACAAGTCGTTATATCGAAAACGAACTTTATGACTTTGGTGGGGGGGAGGAGAGTTGGGTGGGGGGGTGGGGGGAGGATGGGATGAGAAGGGGAAACAAAGGAGGAGGCTACAATGCTTGATAAGAAATGTACTCATTATCTTGCCCATGTAATTGTAACCCCTCTGTACAGTATTTTCACAATAAAAAAAAATTTTTTTAAAGAATCTCTTTCCAAAATGCTCCTAAATTCTTAAAACTCAAAAACAGAGTTTGTTAAGCTTAGCATCCTTTTTCTGCTGCAAGTCCTATACCCCCTGGGGCTGGAGTGTGGAACCTCATTCCAAAGGTAGACTTGACCTTCATTTCAGTTGCTCTCTAAGTGCTCTCCCAGGAGTTCCTCACTGGCCCACTTTAGGAAGCATATCTTACATTAAGGATTTGGACTTTGTTTTATCTTTCTCTCCAATCTCTTCCAGTTCAAAATGGGGAGAGTTAATTAAACCATTCTTGTTGACACTATTCAATGAGGCCAAGATTAAGAGATTTGCGCCGCCCACTCCTCTCTTCCAGGGTTTTTATTTATCCACTCTGATCAGCTAGAGAAAAGGGAGCAGCCCTAAACCTTTCTTGTATATTTAGATGAAGCAAATCTGAGGATACTACAGCTGCATGGAGATAAATAAGTCTGCAAGCCAGCATTTACATTGTAGATGTCTGTTTTCAGAAGTAAAGATAGAATCTCACTCTGTGTAATAGACATATGCCTGACATTGTATGAGAAAATCAATTTTTGAAGATCAGTTCCAATTTTAAAGACAGCGGGGAGCTTTTCTATTTAAAATAATCTCATGAATAATGTTCCTGACATGTGAATGGCCATACCAGTTATCTATTTTGTAAAAGAACAAAAGAAAAATTCATGGCAAACAAACCTATGATGTTTGCAGAAATATTGGCGGACATATGTTACATACATTTATTCTTAATGTGCTTATGATAGAAATGTACTACAAAGTGGTATAGTGGAATCAATACAAAACTGGCTTCAAAAGGTGTGGGTTTGAGTCTGGTGTGGTCCTCTTGTTTTGTCCTTATGATCCTTTGATATTTACCCCACTGACTTGTTAGTTAATTGGATATAACAGTCTCCAGTGGACTATTCTGCCCAGGTTGGCTTTGAACTGTGATTATCAAGTCTCAGCTTTCTGATTAGCAAAGCTCACAGGTGTAAGCCATCAATGCTTAGCTTCCTCTACTGAAAAGTTAGGATTATCAATCTGACACTTATTTATCCGCTGTAATACGAGTGAAGGCTGATGATTTTTCTACACATACATTCAAAGATAAAATTTATGAGGAAAAGTACATGGGGCGTCATCTTTGAAATCTTGATTACTCAATGTCTAAAATATGGTTCTGAAATCCAGCAGAGGCAGAACAGAATTTCAGTAATTTAGGACTTAATTGGTTCTAATAAAAGACCAAGCTCTTACCCTACAACTCACCTGGTGAGCTCTTCAAGCCAAAAGTCTTTATCAATTAGAATTTGGCATCTGCCCAGACTTAGCTTAGAAAAGCCTACAAAACCCAAAATGTTTGTGGTGGGTAGTACAGAAACCAGCTCTGAAGAGGCTTCCTATATAGGGGTTTTCTCCAGCTTTGATTCCATTGTACTTCTTCAGGCCTTTCAATTACCATTTTGAACACAACTTCTTTGAGAGTTGCTTTGCTTTGTTTGTTAGTTCAGAAGCTCACAAATGGCCCCAACTGTGGGAACTAAAAAGCAAATAGGGAGCAGGAAGTCATTGACAGAGAAACACTTGTTCTGACTATAGATTAGGCAAGCAGAAAGAGGCAGGCTTTTCAAAAGCACATCAACTTTCAGATTTCATGAAGGCACCATAGGTTTGTTGGCCCTGTCTATATAGCTAGCTCTGTGAAATTAAATATTTTAGCATCTTAACTAAGTTATCTTTGAGCTTTTTTAAGGAAAGAATTGATATGACAGGAATCAAGCATGGTTTTGTAAATACACTGAACTTAAAAATAATACCCAAAACTACTGGCGCACATCTCAACCTTTTTTCAAGTACTGACTCCAGGACAAATGTTGCGCCATGTCTTGGTACAGAAGTGACAGCACTGCTTCCTTTCTCTCATTAGGAAAAGCCTATCTGCATCAGAGGGATGACTGTGCAGCTGCTGATGAGCACAGTCATGTTTTAGCTGCCATTATTTTTTAAATGAATAATTGTTTGCGTTGCAGTCAAATACTAGCATTTTATTTACTGGAGAAGCATCACAGAGTTTTCTATTACTCAAGAATGTAACATGTACTACACAATGCAGTAAGACAAAACAAAGTCATTGTGCCCTAAGAATTATAAAGAAAAAAACTAATATTATCTTCATGGCATGTGATGTAATTATCTACCTTAAAATAGTACTGCAAATTATAAGAAAACTTAGTAAAATATTAGGTTATAAAATTAACATACAAAAATCAGTAGCCTAGAGATATCACCAAAAATGAAAAAATGAAAAGGTATCTTGCATGCAAAAGAAAATTATACTGATCATAGCAGCATTCTAAAAAGAATTCAAAACTTGCTTAGAATACCTCAGACAAACAAACCAGTAATTTGAACAATGTAAAAAGATAAAACCTGGCATTGGAGAGAAGACTAAATTCTAAAGAAGACAGTTATCCCTTAGTTAACCTATACTTTTCCCATAATTTGAATTTAGAACTATGAAGTTTCTGCCAAATTCTATACAAGTGGACTCTTACATTTGTAAGGAAGTTTTGCAAGAATAAAATGAGATCCCTCTTTTGCAAATATCAAAATGTATTATGTAACCTCTACAATTAAAATGCTTTGTATATATTTTTTTAATTGTGAAAATACCATACAGAGGGGTTACAATTACATGGGCAATGTAATGAGTACATTTCTTATCAAGCATTGTTGCCTCCTCCTTTGTTTCCCCTTCCCATCTCCACCTCCCACCCTCACCCCCACCCCATCCCTTGGTCAAAGTTGTAAAGTTCGTTTTTCGACATAACGACTTGTACATCTCATTATTGCAGTGGGTCCACCTGTATCCCTATTTAAATGATTTGTTTTTTCCCTTCCCCTCCACAAATTATACCAACATCAAATACAGTAAACGCAGGGGTTATACTGTGGGGGAGGTATATTGTTGAATGAAAACACAGATGAACCATTGGGACAGAATAGAAAAATCTAGCAAGAAGGCAAGTGACTAATGCCTTTCATTCTAACTACACAAGAGGCTGACACTGAGTATCTTGGTTCAAATCCAGCTCAGGCAGGAAAGTCCATGAGACTCTTCTCTCTAACCAGCAAAAGGCTGGAATTAAAAAGAAAACAAACACAACAGCAAAAGGCTGTATGTAGTTCAATGGTAGAAATCTATCCTTGAACAAAATAGCTAAAGGACAGTACCCAGGCCTTGAGTTCAAGCCCCAATACCAGCACAGAAATAAAGAGAAATCCATACTAATTTCATATGCTAAATTAGAGAATAAAAGTGGCCTCTTCGATCAAAGGAAAATTTTCTAAAACAAGAGCTCTGAAATGATTGCTGAGCCATGTGCAAAGAAAACAAAAATAAAACTGAATCCATTCCTCATATAATACACCAGGAAAAATTCCAAGAGAATAAGATATATAAAAAGAAAAGAAAATGAAACATATGAATGTTTTGAAAAACTGTGTGTTCATCTATAACCTGCAAGTGCAGAAAATATCCTAAACTATGACTTCAGATCCAAAAACAATAAGGAAAAGGATTGGTATATTCACTTTTGCATAGCAAAAAAATCACTGTGAGCAAAATAAAATTCATGACAAAATTACACACAACTTTGCATTTTGTATCTCCAAGTTTCCAAAAATAAAGAGAAAGACCATTTAACTCGTAGAAAAATGAACTGCTATAAATAGTTTCACAGAAAAAGAAATGCAAATGGCTCTTAAATATATGCAAAGATGCTCAGCCTCACCTATAATAAGAAATATGATAAATAAAACTACACTAAGATATTATTTCTCTTCTATCACATATTCTTTTGGCAAATCTATGAGAGACAGTTATTCTTACATCTGATTATGAGAATGTAAAATAATAAAGCCTTGGGGGAGAGGAAATATGGAAATACCAAATAAAACTACAAAAGCATTTATCCTTTTATCAAGTCATTCCAGTGCAAATATATGCCAACAGAAATATTAAAAGTCATGGGTAGAAGGCTCTTCTTTGTGTACTATTTCTATGAGCAAAACTTGGAAACATCTTAAATGAACATCAATGGTGGACTAGTTAGTTAAGTATGATATATCTATCTCTACCTATTGGAACAGTCCCTATCTCTGTTTTACAGGATATAGGATACAGTGTGGGTTCCTCAACAGTATCACTATTGACATTTGGGGTCAGATATTTTATTTTTAGGGTCTTTCTGCTGTCTTGTGAATGTGCTTAGAAGCTTCCCTGGTCTGTACCCACTAGATATCAGCAAAGTCCCTTCCTGTAGTTATAACAATAGCAAATGCCTGTAGACATTTTCAGAGCTTCTCCAATTGTCACCTGGGAGACAAAAATCATTGAGAACCCATCTGGAGAAAGAGAGAATAGTGTAAAGAGGAAAGGGCAAAGAAACCAAACTTCTTCGAACATTAAGTTTGGTACCTTTACATATACTTAAAAAATTAAATTCTAAAATAAAACTCCAAGTGTGGAAGTAAGTGAAAGCAAATGATTTTTAAGGTGTATCCAGCCATTGCTATGTTTCATTGGAGAATTATTCTAAGTAATTTTAATCATGTTAACACAACTTCATATTCCTACTAATACAACTTCTTATTCCTACTTAAACCCTGAGAATTAATATTAAGTTGTTTAGAATGGCCTTAATTGTAACATAATTGCAGTGCCCATGCTGTATTATTATTCCAAAGTTTGAGCATGTATTTTAGATGAAAAAGTGGCTAATTCTGACCATGTCATTGAATAAGAGAAATGTCTCTGTGAGGGAAAAGAGAAACAAATAGAAAACAATAATGCTAGTTAAAAACCCTGATGCTCCAATTTTGAATTGGAAATGTCAGTATGAACTCATGAAATATTTATTTTTTAATTCTTTCCTAACTCTGCCTAATAAAAAATTGAAACATAAACAATCTGTAGCAACAAGTATTGCTAATAATTGTATATGATCTCCAAATGTCATTTTTTTAATTTAATTTTATTTGTGAACATATTGTACAGAGGGGTTACAATTGCATGGGCGGGATAATGCGTACATTTCTTACCAAGCATTGTATCCTCCTCCTTTGTTTATCCTTCACATCCCTTCCCAGCCTCCCCCCTTCCCCCCATCCCAATCCTTCTCCTTTTCCCCCCTTCCCCCGCCCCGCACCGATGTTGTAAAGCTCGTTTTGGACATGACAACTTGTACTTCTCATTGTTGCAACAGGTCCACCTGTATCCTTAAACAACTGGTTTTTCCCCATCTCCTCCACAAGTTATACTGACATCAAATATAGTGAAAGCAGGGGTTATACTGTGGGGGAGGGACATACAAAGCAACAAAGAGATCATCTTATAAATGTGTTAGAAACACATGCATGAAAGAAAAAAACATTAAAATACATATCTAAGGGTTCATTTTCCTGACATCACATTATCTGACCTTTTCCGCTTGACTCATACATATACTAGATATTGCATATAAGGGAAACCATGGGACCTATGTTTCTTTGGGCCTGGCTTACTTCACTTAATATAATTTTTTCCAAGTTTTTCCATTTCCTAACAAATGGGGCAATGTCATTCTTTCTGATGGAGGCATAGAATTCCATTGTGTATATATACCACATTTTCTTGATCCATTCATCTACTGAGGGGCATCTGGGTTGGTTCCATATCTTAGCTATGGTAAATAATGCTGCAATAAACATTGTTGTGCTGGTAGCTTTAGTGTGGTCTTGTTTGTAAACATTTGGGTAAATGCCCAAAAGTGGGATTGCTGGGTCATTGGGGAGTCCTATGTGAAGTCTTTTGAGGAACCTCCATACTGCTTTCCAAAGTGGTTGTCCAAATGCCATTTTTAACTGAAAAGAAATCAAGGCTTTGGGGAGAAAAGAACAGTTCAGGATTTGAGCAGAAAATGGGGAAGATGGAAATATAGCTATGGTTCAAGTGGAAGAGCACCAGCCTGGATCAAAAAAAAAAAAAAGGACAGCCAATAACATGAGGTCTTGAGTTCAAGCCCCAGCACAGGCACAAAGAATTTTTTAAAAAGGAATCTAGCTGTGCATGGCTCATGTCTATAAAAATCCTAGCAACTCAGGAGTCTGAGAATCAGCCTGGACACAAAAGTCCATGAGACTCTTTATCTTTTATTAACCACCCAAAACAACAGTAGGAATGTGGGTCAATGTGTAGAGCACCATACTTGAACAAAAAGTTTGGGGGCAGTGGTCAGGCTCTGAGGACTGGCACCCATAGATATAGTTGAACATGAATTGAGTATTTCATATTAAAAATTACTATTATTGCCATTTATGTACAACTATGCTATTGTGTCTGCTACTGTGCACATTTGCATTTATTCCTAGGGTCCCTATCTTTTTGAGATATATACTGAAATTCCATGTAAATGAGACTTACTTCAAAAACAATGCTGGGGTAGCAGGTGGGGATGAATGGGAAGACAGATGAAACCAGGTTGATAGATGTCATTGTCAAAGCTGAGTGATGAGCATGTGCACATTCATTAGACAATTGCTTTTTGGAGATTTTAATCACAAAGTGCCTTATGAAAGAAAACAACTTAGAAACTGCATTTTAACTACTGCAACCTTGACCAGACCCCTCCCATTGGAAGGACAGCCACAAGGTATGAATGCTGGTTGAGCAGCTCTGATTACATAGAGTGCACCTCTGTCCATCCCTCCCTGTCCTCTGCTTCTTCTGTACTGCTTTCCCTGTCTTGTCACAAAAATCCCCCATGAGAAGAAGCACACACAATGGGAACTTAAGGAAATAAGAACTTCCCAGGCGAAGGTCACCTTGTTATCATTTACATTATGCCTCCAATAATTCCATGGAATCACCACCTTGTAGTGGCTGTCTCAGCTGTTGAATTAATAGTGAGAATATTGACTAACTCATAGTTTATTATGTACCTGCTAATGTGAACTGCTGGTTTATTGTTAATTATAGAGAGTTGGGGTTTTCTTTTGTTAAACACGAGCTTCCCTACATGTTGAGATAGCTGTAAGAATCTAGGATCAAAGTACACAGAGTGGGAGGAAGGAAAGGATTTGTTCTTTTATTAGCAATGAGTGAATTAGAGTTAGTCATCAGTATTATCTTCTTGTAACTATAGGTATTTATCAAAGTACTGGATAATAATGATAATGGCCCAGAATTCTCTCAGCCAAGTTATGAAGTGACGATTTCCGAAGATGTGCTTCCAGACACAGAGATCCTGCAGATTGAAGCCACAGACAGAGACGAGAAACACAAGCTGAGCTACACTGTCCACAGCAGCATCGACTCCATCAGCATGAGGAAGTTCCGCATCGACCCCAACACTGGTGTTCTATATACTGCCGAGAGGCTGGACCACGAGGCTCAGGACAAGCATATTCTCAATGTAATGGTAAGACCCAGCTGCTGTTTTTCTCTCCTGACAGAGCCATGAACTAGTCAAGACACACACTTTAGTCTTCAGCAATACAGAACCCTTCAGTCTTGTAAGCAGTCATGAATTCAGTCTTTTCCACTGCCAGCTCTCATTCAGTTTTACCTTTTTTATTTCAGTGAAGCATTGCTGTGGTTAGATAGCAATTCTCTCTATATATATTACCAAATGAAATGTTAGATAGGTTCTGCAGAAACTAGCTGTTCAGTAAATGCTGCTGACTGTAGGGCTACAGAAGGAAGAATTGGGCTCGGGGATTGGTATGCATCCCGAAGATTCATGTTGAAAAGCTTTTATAAAAATTCCCTTGTAATTTAATCACAAGGGTGATCAGTTAATCAGTCTGTGCCATGCACTGTCCTTGGAAGTATTTTGATATCCAGTTTGTCACTTATTGCACTGGCAGTTGGACCTCATGTTGATTGCAAACACCAGCATACAAAAGATATTTCAACACAAACTGAGGACACAAAATAAGGCCTGCAGAAAGTGAGAAGTCTCAAATTATGTTAATTTATGTTCCTTCAAAGTACTGAAGGTGCCTTGCTTCTTTTATATACAAAAAGCTTTTTATTATCTTTAAATAGTTGTGCAAAGGGGTTGCCATTTTACAAAGCAGTTTATAAATCGAACTTATTTTGATCAGTCACCCCTTTCAACGGTCACCCTCTTCGACTCACTCTTCCCTTACTTTTCTTAAATTGTAGTATATACACTGAAGTCTTGACTGCATTATCCTCCATTTCCTCCTTATCCTCAAGTTTGGGCTGAGCACCAATGGCTAACTACCCAGGAGGCTGAGCTCTGAGGATCATAGTTTGAAGCCAGCCCTAGCAGACAAATCTAATAACATACAAAACACCACAAGTAGAGGTGTGCCTCAAGTGATAGAGCATCAGCCTTGAGTGAAAAAGCCAAGCAAGGGTGTAAGGCTGTGAATTCAAGCCACATTATGGGCATGCATACACACATACCTACCTACATGTAAAGTTTGGCTATTTTACATAATTGAGAAGAAAGAGTTGTCTTTGACAGATTTATGGTCTATAGTCCATCCCTCCAACAACTCTAAGGCAATGACAGATTATTAGAACCCCATTGTATTCCTGCAACCAGGAAAGCTGACCAAGACTTAATCTTATACACTGATTCACTCTTAAATACATGAAGAGTGAATGTAATAGCCCACTAATTATGACCTTTCACCTTGTGAGACTGGAAGTCTTTAGCAAGAGGAAAGTTGAAAGCCCTGCTCCAGACTATGCCTCTTAGCCAAGACTCCAAGGAACAGAGGGGTGAGTTGCAGAGGGCATCACATGCATCTCTCTGTCCTTGAATTCACTCAATCAACAGCTATCTGTCAAGCACATAATTGCCTACCATGCAGTGTTCTAGGCACTGAGGACACAAAAGAGACAAAGTCCCTATACCCTTTGAGCTGATGTTCAATTGCAATTGACCTAGATTTCAAGAATATCAAAATTGACTTCAGCTTTATCCTTGGGTGTGGCAGCCCAGTGTTTAGATATTCAGCACATTCACGTTTGCTGAATTTGCATGATTTCTTTTTTGCCGAGTTTGCATTGTTTCTTCCAGGGGAGAAGCCTTGTGCTGGTGACTAACTCCATTCTCATGGTTCTTCCAGTCATTCTGTTCATTTTTTCCTTAACAAACTCAGAATTTAGTTTGGTCACCCTCCACAATTTATCATCTACAATTGAATATGGGAAAAAACACAAACAAAAAAAATGATTCCTTTGTGCTACCTTTCTCTAAGCTAAGCTACTTTAGTTATTTTGCTCATTCCTTCTAAGTATACATTTCGTTTCAAAAAAGAACAAAAACACTTTCCTTGATGGCTGTTGTCCATGTATTTTCTAATTCATTCACAACTCTCTGAAGTTATACAGTCAAAAACTAAGCAAGCTAAGAGTACATATTTGATTAGTGCTATATAGAATTACCAAAATTGGTTGATAAGCCAATTGTTTATAAGCTTCTGCCATATGCAAGACTGGAAAACCTTTGGTCAGGTTGCATTGGGGCTCCCAAATTTAGAAATTATGATTGGATTCATCGTATCAGTCCTAAGGGCTCTCCATCCCTCCTTTGTAAATATTGAATCTTCTTGCCTGCAAGTGCCACATGCTGACATTGCCAGCACTCTCCTGCTTCTCCTGCTTCTTCCAGGAAGCGCAGTGCAATGTTTGGTTCTCACTCCCTCAGAGGCCATTCTCAGTGCACTTAGGCTGGCACTTACGACTTGGCATTACAGGCTATGTCTCTTTTATATTTCCCAATAAACTCTAGGCTTCTTGAGGATAGAAAATACATCTAATTTGCTATTGAACCATTAGAGCTCAGATGCCCAGTCAAAGACCTACTTATAATGGATGACGATAAATGTGTTCTGAATGAGTGGCAATTCATGGCTAACACTGTACACATTAAACTCACTCAGCTTCTCCTCCAACAGTGCTTCCATCCACCCTCCATGAGCATTGGAGATCCACATAACAAGAGGGAAGTGGCTGTGTGAAGGGACTAGAACCAAGAGCTGGATCTATGGTATCCAGGCATCCAACTAAGCACTGACTATAGGCCAGCATCAGCTAAACGATAAAATGATATTGTCCCCACCCTTGATTCACTCCAGACATTAGTAGAACACTTGGCTCATAGTTTTTCTCTTGTTAATGCTGCCCTTATCGAGCACCAGCCAAGTGCTTGGGACTGACTGGATCAAGCACTCTGCATGCATTATCTCATTGTGTTTTCCCTACAGATGTAGCCACATGCAAGATTTGTAATGCAAGATTTTAGTCCTACTGCTTCTTGTATTTTGCCTAAAGGTCAGAGATCAGGAGTTTCCCTATCGAAGAAACTTGGCCCGAGTCATTGTGAATGTGGAAGATGCTAATGATCACAGCCCTTACTTTACCAACCCACTGTATGAAGCATCTGTGTTTGAATCGGCTGCTCTGGGATCAGCTGTTCTGCAAGTAACGGCTCTGGACAAAGACAAAGGGGAAAATGCAGAACTCATATATACCATAGAAGCAGGTGAGAGTGCAGCACTGGCGCAGATTTCAGCATGATGCATGACCTTCGGCCCACAGCAGTGTATCACAACTATATAAAATTCAGATGGCTGCCACTGAAACGTGTCCAAATGAATATTTTAGCCAAGTAAACTATCTGTTTGTGTGATGATTCTTAGCATTTCAATATCGATAGTAATCTTAGACTTTTTCTGGAATGGAGAAAAGACTAGAAGTACATAATGAGTTTAATAACCTTTACCTATAAGCATAGTCTCAAACTGAACAGCCAGAATGTCTATCAACTAAGGGCTGCTGGGCTGTCCTAGGAACTGAATCTTATATATAGTTGGTGAACTATGGGCTGAATAAATCTCCATATGCTTACCCATGATTAACACTATAGAACTGATAGATATGAAGTCTCTTGTTTAACCAAACACATAGTAACTAACACACTTCTTTTATTAAACTTGACATTTAAAAATTGATTAAACATTCAGAAAAAGACTTTATAGTTTACTGACAGTTTGTAAATTGTTATCTTGGAAACATTTATGACAGAGAAATGAATGCCCAAGCAAGGCATAAGACTAAAACCTGACAAATACCTCTTATCCACTCAGTTTTTCTCCACTGTTTAGTCTATCCTGAATATTCAAGGCATATATTTCCAAAACGTTCAGCAACATTCCTGTCTGCTGTGCATAATGCCATATACAAGCACCTTTCATGCCAGCAATGGAAAAGCTTCCTTCCCTTCATTTAAATGAAGAGCATTTTGTGAGTCACTGAATTAAAATAGGCATGCTAGAATGACACTTTTAGAATAGAAATGTTAGAAACAGAAAAGCCAATAACCTTCTATAAAAGTCTCTGCATTTAGTGAAAATCTAAAAATCTTCCCATATTAGGTGCTCACATCTTACAGGAGTCTGGACTAACTAAATGAAAAGGCGGGCGGGGTGGGGAGGGTTAAGACAAAATGTTGGTTCATAATGACCATGTAAAGGAAGAAATTTCCTCCATTTCTTTTGTGGTGTCCATGAGGTTTTCTTAGTAATACTGTTTTACAGCTCTGTGTATCACAGGCACTTTTATCACTTCATTATGTAATCATAGTTCTCCTGACTCTGCAAGTAGTAGCAAGAAACTTGAACACAAATGATTGATTAAATATCACAGAAAAAGTCATCTAACCCAACAATTTTTTGTCTTGTCTATGGATAGTTTTCTGATCTTGTCTTCTTTTTCTTTGTTCATTCATTATCTTTTCTAGATATTTAATTTTGAATGTCCACCTGCTTTTTCTATTTATCAGTAAGAATAATACTTTTACTTGTCTGATACAGAAAGCTTTACACCAATTTGAAGGTTCTCAAGGAATAATTTAATTTACCATCCATCTGAAAAGGCTGCTCCACTTCCATTTTAAGCTACAGGTCATTTATTTAACAATCAACTGAAGCAAAAGAGAAAGGCTAGTTCTTGAAAACATCCTTTATTAAGAAAATATAAATTTCCAGAAAATACAGGAATAGTTGATATCTTAAAACATGATCATTGAATTTACATGTAATAAGCTAATGAGAATTATCATGAGCACAACAAATTTCTCAGAGCTAGTATATGGTGAGCCCCTCAGAGATGGAGATAACAGCCTTACCCAGGGGCTGGCCTGGCCTTAGCCAAGCAAACTGTCTCCCAGGGGGTAGAGAGAGAGAGAGAGGCACACCAGATGCTTTAGCGTTTTGAACCAACTGACAAGTGGTTGTATAAAATGTTATGTTTTATTTAACTTGTCTCACAAACCTCAGATAAGCTAGATTTTACTCTGTTTACTGGTAGGCTGTAAATTTTCTATCTCTTTGCTTGGCCTCTAAAGTAACTGCTGAAGCTTTTGGCCTGCAGCACTGAGGCAGAGCTGGTACACAGAGATTCAGGTCTTACATTTAGCTCCAGTTTGATACTTGGGTACCAAGGGCAGTTCTAAAGCAGCACAGAAGAGATGCTGTGCCAATGGGTAACATAAGAAGGAGACATAGGGGGTTCTAAGATGCATATGGGTAATTAAAAGTATTTCACTTGTAGGGGCTGGGAAGGTGGCTCCGTGGTAGAGCGCTTGCCTTGCATGCCTGAGGCCCTGGGTTCGATTCCTCAGCACCACATAAGCAAAAAGAAAAAAGCCAGAAGTGGTGCTGTGGCTCAAGTGGTAGAGCACTAGCCTTGAGCTGAAGAGCTGAGGGACAGCGCCCAGGCCCAGAGTTCAGGCCCCCACGACCGGACCCCCAAAAAAAAGAGTATTTCACTTGTTCCTTTCTTCTCAGTCATTTCACAAATCAATTTTGAGTACCTTCTTTGTGTCAAGCACTGTGTTGCATCCCAGATAAATAATGATAAATAAGAAGCACAGCTTTGGTCTCTTTGCCAAAAATCTGTAAGTGATAGGTTTCAAGAAAATAAGCAGAGGTTGATTTCTAAAGATTTGAGAATAGAAGAAGAGAATAAAATGTGTGCTAGTGGTATACACCTGCAATCCTGTCTACCGAGAGTGCTAAGCTGTGAGAATCACAGTTCAAACCCAGCCCATGAAAAAAAGTCCCTAAGACTTAACTGGCAAAAAGCCAGAAGTAGAGGTATATTCAAGTGGTAGAGTGCCAGCCTTGAACAAAAAAGCCAAAGAAGAGTTTGAGAGTTCAAAAAAAGGAGAGAGGAAGCAGAATTGGATTCTAAAAAAATGGGTTGATAAGATATGTGGAAGAGGGGCAGCACCTCAAAGTGCAAAATAATAGACAGTTGCTCAGGCAGCACACCTACCAAGTCTTCCCTAAATCCCGCCCACAGTGGGTCTTGTTAGGGATGAAGAAGTGTTTGAGAGCCCAGAGGTGGACAGGTCATATTTAGAAACTTTGAGGTAGCACATGGTAGCCAGTGAGCAGTGAGATTTGGTCTGTTTGCATTCATCAAACAGGGTTGCATGCCTGCACATCACTGGAAAATGACCATTGCTCAGATGCCATGATTATTGGCACAAATGCTCAAATCTATGGTGCTATTAATCGAAACTGCAAAAGTTTACTAATAAGATCATTAAACTCCTTTATGTCACAAATGGTCATATTTGGTAGAAATATAAAATAGTTATAATAATATTAGAAATAGAATTGTTTAGTATTTATATTCTGGAGCTGGAACCACATTGACTTTTTCATTAGATATGTTGTTTCCTCTTCAGAGAAGTTTCTCTTTAAGTCTTTAGCCCACTTATATATGACCAATAGACACATGAAGAAATGCTCAACCTCTCTAGCCTCTAAAATAATGTTAGAATGGCTATCATCAAGAACTCTAATAACAACAGATGCTGGAGGGGATGTGGCCAGAAGGGAACCCTACTTCATTGTTGGTGGGAGTGTAAACTTGTTCAACCACTTTGGAAAGTAGTATGGAGGTTCCTCAAAAGACTCCACATAGAGCTCCCCTGTGACCCAGCAATCCCACTTTTGGGCAGTCACCCAAATGATCACAGACAAGACCATACTAAATCTACCAGCACAACTATGTTTGTTGTAGCATTGTTTACCATAGCTAGATTGTAGAACCAACCCAGATGCCCCTCAGTGGATGAATGGATCAAGAAAATGTTGTATGCCTCCATCAGAAAGAATAACATCATCGCCTCATTTGTTAGGAAATGGAAAGACTTGGAAAAAAATTATATTAAGTAAGTAATTAAAGTAAGCCAGGCCCAAAGAAACATAGGCCCCATGGTTTCCCTTATTTGCAATAACTAGTATATGTCTGGGACAAGTAGAAAAAGTCAAAAGCTATGTACATATGACCAGATAAGATGAAGTTAAGCAAAATGAACCCCAAGATAGGGACACAAGTGGTTTTTTCTTTCTTGCCATTGTTTCTAATGTATTTGTAAGGTACCATGTGATTTTTTTTTATTGCTTTGTATGTTCCTCCCCCACAGTATAATCCCTGTTTTCATTGTATTTGATGTCTGTATAATTTGGGGAGGGGAAGGGAAAAAAAATAAAATGTTTAAATATGGATACAGGTTGACCCACTGTAAAAATGAGATGTACAAGACACTATGTTGAAAAAACGAACTTTACAATTGGGGTGGGGGAGGGGAGAGAGGAGAGTGTAGTTGTGGAGGTGGGAGGGAGGGGGAAAACAAAGGAGGAGGCAACAATGCTTAATGAAAAGTGTGCTCATTGCCTTGCTCATGTGGCTGTAATCCCTCTACAGTATTTTCACAATAAAAAACTTATTAAAAATACTTTGTTGAATTTAACCCTTTTTCATGTTCAGAAATGACAGTTTATTGAATAAGTATGTAGCAGAAGTATGCACACAGTAGAATTCGCTGTATATTTCAATTAGCACAGCCTATAACTGTTTCTGGATCCTGGAACCTACCTTAATGACTTAGAGATTGAAATGGCCTATACTTCTGCTATAAACTGAAGTTCTCATAAAATAAAAACAAAAAAGGAAAACCCCAGATATAGGTGAAAGGCCAAAATCTTTTACTTCTTTTTTTTGGGGGGCGGGTCACGTCATGGGGCCTGAACTCTGGGCCTGGGTGCTGTCCTTCAGCTCTTCAGCTCAAGGCTAGCGCTCTACCACTTGAGCCACAGCGCCACTTCCAGCTTTTTTTTCCTGCTTATGTGGTGCTGAGGAATCGAACCCAGGGCCTCATGCATGCAAGGCAAGTGCTCTACCACTGAGCCACCTTCCCAGCCCATCTTTTACTTCCGATTTAAGAGAATCTGAAAACAGAGCAAGAAACTTAATGCAAAGTAGGAGTGCAGCTTAAGATGTTTTAGGAAACCTGAGGAAGAAAGAAGGAAGCACGGATGAAGCTTTACACTGTCTACTACATTCAAGCTCTATGTCATCACCTACCTTTTCTACATTCTTCAAGTTGTGTCTCCCATTCTTTACCCCTCTTCTATTTCACCCATTCTCAGCAATCCCAGATCTTCCTGTGCTAGACAGGCCTCTGTTTCCTACTTCAGAGAATCCTCTAAATGTTCAGTAAATAAGATTTATTAGGATGTGAAGTATCAATCTTAGAAGTTTTAAATCTGTCTTTGTTCCTACAACTATACCTGTGTGTGTCCATGGGGAGAGTGGAAGGGAAAATGGGAGGCCATTCTAAAAATTCCTCAAAAGTTGCAAAGCTAAAAGTGATTTGGGAAGTATTCTCCACATCTGTTTAAAAATCTGCATCATTAAAGTAGCATTTTGGAAGAAATCATTTTGGTAGTGTGAAAGAGTACCAAATTCATGCAGCTAAGTTTACCTGAATAATAATCTAAAACCAAGTGAATATGTAATAATGTTACAAAACTACCCCTACAATATTCTTTATTGTAATATAGGACACAGAATATGGCACTGGTTAGATATATAAATATTATTGACACTGGTCTCTCTCTTCTCACAAAGCTAGGAATGAGAAAGTCCTACATATTTTTAGCAGAATCATCTTCCCTGGAAGCTCTTATTTCCCAGGCTGGCTGTATAAAACCCTATGATATTGTCACTGCTTTTAACCTGAAAAAAATAGCCCACTAATGTGAAATTCATAATTTTACTAGAAATTTTATTTCTGTTACTTTTCCTTACCCCAGAAAGGAAAGTCACATATTTTCTTGAGAATGATAAGTAATAAATCTAAACAAGTGTTTTCTCCTGGCCACATTGCATGAAAGTGCATTTGGAGAAAGGGTTCACAAAAGGCTTTAATGATCTACTTATAACTTTTTTTCTTACTGGTTTCTGTATTTTAGGGAACACTGGGAACACATTTAAGATCGAGCCAGTCCTAGGCATCATCACTATTTCCAAGGAACCAGACATGACAACAATGGGTCAGTTTGTCCTGTCAGTCAAGGTCACAGACCAGGGTTTACCACCGATGTCTGCCACGGCCATTGTGCGCATATCTGTCACCATGTCTGACAATTCCCATCCCAAGTTCACTCACAAAGACTACCAAGCCGAAATAAATGAAAATGTTGATGTGGGAACGTCAGTTATTTTAATCTCGGCCATCAGCCTGTCAACCCTCATTTATGAAGTCAGAGACGGAAACGCTGAGGGCACCTTCACCATAAATCCATATTCTGGAGTCATCACCACGCAGAGACCTCTGGATTATGAGCATACTTCCTCCTATCAACTTGTCATCCAGGCCACCAACATGGCCGGGATGGCTTCTAATACCACAGTTCATGTCCAGATCATTGATGAAAATGACAACGCTCCTGTTTTCCTCTTTTCTCAATACTCAGGAAGCCTGAGTGAGGCTGCTCCCGTCAACAGCATCGTCAGGAGCACCGACAATAGCCCTCTGGTGATCCGTGCCACTGATGCTGATAGCAATCAAAACGCACTGCTGGTGTATCAGATCGTGGAGTCCACAGCCAAGAAGTTCTTCACTGTGGACTCCAGCACAGGTGCCATCAGAACCATCGCCAACCTGGACCACGAGACCATTGCCAGGTTCCATTTCCATGTGCATGTGCGAGACAGTGGGAGCCCCCAGCTGACCGCAGAGAGTCCTGTGGAAGTCAACATTGAGGTGACAGATGTCAATGACAACCCACCTGTCTTCACTCAGGCTGTGTTTGAGACGGTCTTACTCCTCCCTACCTATGTTGGAGTGGAGGTTTTAAAAGTCAGTGCCACAGATCCCGATTCTGAGGTGCCTCCTGAGCTCACCTACAGCCTTATGGAAGGCAGCTTGGATCACTTTTTAATGGACTCAAATAGTGGTGTAATCACCATACAAAACAATAACCTCTCCAAAGATCACTACGTGCTGATGGTTAAAGTGTCTGATGGAAAGTTCTACAGCACCTCCATGGTCACCATCGTGGTGAAGGAAGCCATGGACAGCGGCCTCCGCTTTACACAGAGCTTTTACTCCACGTCAATCTCAGAGAATCACACTAACATAACCAAAGTTGCTATTGTCAATGCAGTTGGAAATCGCCTTAATGAGCCCTTGAAATATAGCATCCTAAACCCAGGAAATAAATTCAAGATAAAATCTACCTCAGGAGTCATTCAGACCACTGGAGTCCCCTTTGACCGTGAAGAACAGGAGTTATATGAACTGGTGGTGGAAGCCAGCCGCGAGCTAGACCACCTGCGTGTGGCTAGAGTGGTGGTCAAGGTCAATATCGAGGATATAAATGACAACTCGCCGGTCTTTGTGGGCCTCCCTTACTATGCTGCTGTTCAAGTTGATGCTGAGCCTGGGACTATGATATACAGGGTGACGGCCATTGACAAAGATAAAGGTGCAAATGGAGAAGTGGCCTATGTCCTACAGGATGACTATGGCCACTTTGAAATTCACCCTAATTCAGGGAATGTCATTTTAAAAGAAGCATTCAACTCCGACTTATCTAACATTGAGTATGGAGTCACCATCTTTGCCAAAGATGGTGGATTACCCTCTTTGTCCACATCGGTAGAACTCCCTATCACCATTGTCAACAAAGCAATGCCCGTGTTTGATAAACCCTTTTATACTGCATCCATCAGTGAAGACATCAGAATAGACACCCCTATTCTAAGCATCAATGCCACCAGTCCCGAGGGCCAGGGCATCATATATATCATTATGGACGGGGATCCTTTCACGCAGTTCAACATCGACTTTGACACTGGAATCCTGAAAGTCATCAGTCCTTTGGATTATGAAGTCACATCTGTTTACAAGTTGACAATTAGAGCTAGTGACGCCCTTACTGGTGCCAGGGCTGAAGTTACTGTTGACCTACTAGTTCATGATGTCAATGACAACCCTCCTGTTTTTCATCAGCCCTCATATAATACAACATTATCGGAAGCATCTCTCATTGGTACACCTGTTTTGCAAGTTATTTCTACCGATGCAGATTCTGAAAACAATAAAATGGTACATTATCAGATTGTCCAGGACACCTATAACAGCACAGACTATTTTCACATAGACAGCTCAAGTGGCTTAATCCTGACAGCAAGAATGCTGGACCATGAGTTAGTACAACACTGTACTTTGAAAGTCAGGGCAACGGATAATGGCTTCCCAGCTCTGAGCAGTGAGGTTCTGGTGCACATCCATATCTCTGATGTAAATGATAACCCTCCAGTTTTTAATCAGCTCATTTATGAGTCCTATGTGAGTGAATTAGCCCCCAGGGGCCATTTTGTAACTTGTGTGCAGGCCTCAGATGCAGATAGTTCTGACTTTGATAGGCTGGAGTACAGCATTTTGTCTGGGAATGATCGGACAAGTTTTTTGATGGACAGCAGGAGTGGAGTCATTACACTGTCCAACCACCGAAAGCAGCGGATGGAGCCTTTGCACAGTCTCAACGTGTCTGTCTCTGATGGCTTGTTTACCAGCACTGCGCAGGTGCACATCAGGGTCCTTGGTGCTAACCTGTACAGCCCCGCCTTTTCACAGAGCACATATGTGGCTGAAGTGAGAGAGAATGTGGCTCCTGGCACAAAGGTAATTCATCTTCGGGCCACAGATGGAGACCCAGGAACATATGGACAGATCAGCTACACCATCATCAATGACTTTGCCAAGGATCGATTCCTGATAGACAATAATGGACAGGTCATCACCACAGAAAGGCTAGATCGCGAAAATCCTCTGGAAGGAGACATTAGTATTTTTTTGAGGGCACTTGATGGTGGAGGGAGAACCACATTCTGCACTGTGAGGGTGATTGTTGTAGATGAAAATGACAATGCCCCCCAGTTCATGGCAGTGGAATACAGAGCCAGTGTCAGAGCAGATGTTGGAAGGGGCCACTTGGTCACCCAAGTTCAAGCTATGGATCCAGATGATGGAGCAAATTCAAGGATTACCTATTCCCTGTACAGTGAGGCCTCTGTCTCCGTGGCTGATCTCCTAGAAATCGATCCTGACAATGGCTGGATGGTTACAAAGGGCAACTTTAACCAGTTGAAGAACACAGTGCTATCGTTCTTTGTAAAAGCAGTTGACGGGGGCATTCCAGTAAGACATTCCCTCATTCCTGTCTACATCCACGTCCTTCCCCCTGAAACATTCCTGCCTTCCTTCACTCAACCTCAGTACTCCTTCACCATCACAGAAGACACATCCATTGGAAGCACAGTGGACACTCTGAGGATTTTACCCAGTCAGAATGTCCGGTTCAGCACAGTTAATGGAGAACGGGCAGAGAATAACAAAGGAGCAGTCTTCATCATAGACCAGGAAACAGGTACTATCAAGCTCGACAAACGCCTTGACCATGAAGTTAGCCCGGCTTTCCACTTTAAAGTAGCAGCTACTATCCCCTTGGACAAGGTAGACATTGTGTTTACTGTGGATGTGGATATCAAGGTATTAGATTTGAATGACAACAAGCCAGTCTTTGAAACATCAAACTATGAGACCATCATAATGGAAGGGATGCCCGTGGGCACCAAACTCACACAGGTAAGAGCTGTGGATATGGACTGGGGAGCCAATGGGCAGGTCACTTACTCCCTCCACTCAGATTCCCAGCCTGAGAAGATAATGGAAGCATTTAGCATCGACAGCAACACAGGCTGGATCAGCACCTTGAAGGATCTGGACCATGAGACAGACCCCACATTCTCCTTCTCTGTGGTGGCTTCTGACCTTGGAGAGGCCTTCTCCCTCTCTTCCACAGCTCTGATCTCTGTCAAGGTGACAGACATCAATGACAATGCACCCGTCTTTGCCCATGAGGTGTACCGTGGAAATGTGAAGGAAAGCGACCCTCCAGGCGAGGTGGTGGCCGTCCTCAGCACTTGGGACAAAGACACTTCTGACATGAATCGTCAAGTGAGCTACCATATTACAGGTAAGTCTGCCTTGCTTGCTAAGGAAAGATGGGGGATGACAGGAAGCAAGAAGAAAGATGACAAACAACTAAGAGTAATAAAATCTTTCTAAAGCTAGAATGACTGGATAGATTTAGTTTTATACTTGATGGTTTTTACAATTATTTTTTTACAAAAATTGTACAATTGCTGTTTGTTATCTCGGCTTTAGCCCAAGTTAATTGTTTGCCGTATGATACAGTCTGACTCCCAACTGTCACTCCATATCATTTTCAAAAGAAGCCAAGCTGGGCATCAGTGGCTTATGCCTATAATCCAAGCTGCTTGAGAGGCTGAGAATGGTAGGTTTGCAGTTCCAGGCCAGCACAGCCAGAAAAATACACAAAGCTTCATTTACATGGAAGGAAGCTGGATATGGTAATATGAGTTTGTCATCCTGTTAAGACAGGAAACAAAAAGCGGTGGATAATGGCTTGGGGTACTCCCAGAAGGAATCAATAGCCTATTCTATAAAACAACCAATGAGAAACAGGCTAGAAGCATAACCTAGCCAGTGAGAGGCCCTGAGTGCAAACCCTAGCTTCCTTCCCTCCCCACATAGAAAAAAAAAAAGGTTAGCCAAATATTTCACTTGGTGGAGTGAAAATAACAGCTCTTGTGAATGAAGAGAGATGTTTTAAATTATTTTCATTTTCTCTGCCTTTTGTAATTCTGAACAAAACAATATAGCTTTGATCTAAAGTAAGGTTTATAAACAAGTTCGTTTCTCCTGGTCTCCCTAGCCTTTTACTAAGAAAAATTCTAAAATGTAACTGTAAATTAAGGGGAATTCTTTCTGAAAACACTGTTTCCTTGAATCCCTTTTTGGTGTGTTTTCAAATAGTAAATAACTGTGCGGTGGAAAACAGCACTGAAAATAAGTTCACACAAAAGTAAGGGTGGAGGACTTCATACTAGATGAACAGGGCTATCACTGATCAAGAGTAGCTCTTTGGTGGGTGACTGACCTTAAAAAATGAAGAGGAAAGAAATAGCAGTGTGGGGATAGACTTGCTTCTAACTATTTGGGGGAGTTAAAGCTAATATTTTTTGCTGGGACACTAAAAGCAAGAACGTAAGCAAACTGCCAAATGATTTTTAAGAATCCATCAATACTTGCAGAGTCAGGTGACCTTCTCTTTTGGAAGCCTACATTATTCAGGGTGAAAAATGAATTAATTAGAATACCCTCAGGACCCAGAACTGCTTAAGTGTTAGTGAAAAAGTTCATTAATCACTGCAGTCTAAGACAGTGGAGCGAGCACGTCAACACATTCAGGTTGCCCCACTTTTCAGGATTCTCTTCTTCTCCCTTCTTAAAGTGGGATTGTTTTCTTAATGATGTTTTTCACTTAGGAACATCTGATGCATTTTATGCTTTATGTGATACGTTAGTCAGGTTTCCCTCAAAGTGGATTCCTGTAGTACCGTTGAGACAGAGATTCATGGAGCAACACTTTGATCTGTGCCTTTAGTTTCAGGGGAGAGGAAGTCTTCTTTAGAATTCTGAGGGATAGTTGGAAGAGTTGTTAAATCCTCAGCCTTAATTATTTTTCCAGAGGCTCTGAATTCTCAGCCGATGACTTAAAGGGCCCATCCCCTCGACTTTAGGAAGTAATGAGTGTAGAGTAGCTGAAAGCGACTGTTGCTATTAGCAGTGCCAACCACCGGCTGATTTTAATTAGATTTAACTTTTGCTCTTGATGTAGCTGAACTTGGCTGTGCAGCCTCCGATTAACAAAGCACCATTAATCATTTCATATAACAAAAGAACGGTGTGGGCCTGCCTGCACTAAATGTGTGTAATAGAGAGGTTACATTTGTGTGCACTGAAATAATATTCAACTACAGCATAATTGAATCCTAGCCAGTGGTGGCAGGAAGTGATTTCCCAGGGCAGATCCTAGAAGAAGGCTCCTCAGCCAACCACAAATGACATGAGGCTGGATGATTCTGTGTTGGGGAGGGCTATCTTGTGTATGGAGGGATGTTTAGCAGCATCCTGATTCCAATAGCATATTACCAGTGCCGCTACTTCCCAATATGACAGTCGAAAATGTCCTCACACACTGACAAACACTCCAGATAGCCAAAGGCACAGAGTTCACTTGTGCAGCCCTCAATTGTACTGTGAAAAGGCCCTGAGACTGACTACTTGCCCAAGCCTTAGAGCTGAGTCACTCCTTCCTGCTCAGATATCTTCTATAGGACCTCCCTGTGCTCTTTTCCTTTTTATTTTTTCTTTTCTTCTTTCTTTCTTTCTTTTTTTTTTTTGGCAGTCTGGGGCTTGAGTTCAAGGTATAGGTGTTATTCCTTTGTGCTCTACCATTTGAACCATATCTCTACATCTGGCTTTTTGCTTGTTAATTGTAAATAAAAGTCCCACAGTTTTTTCTGCCCTGGCTGGCTTCAAACCGCAATACCCAGATACCAGTCTTGTCAGTAGCTAGGATTACAGACATGAGCCAATAACAGCTAGCTCAGCTCTCTACATTTTTGAAGATGTGGATAAGGTGAGAAAGCTTTATTATGAAACAGGGCAGCTGGCATGTAGTATGTTCTTGTTTATTTGTTTTTGGTATTTATAAGAAATTTAGACACATTTTTATTTTTTGAGGCATTCTCATTATGTAGCCCTAGATGGCCTCAAATTTGAAATCCTCTTGCCTGAACCTCTTGCATATTGGGATTATAGGTATATACCACCATGCCCAGCATCACAGTAAAATGTTAAAGTATTTATTTGAACCAACAGTAACATGAATTGCTTAGGCCTCCAATGAAGGCAGTATAAAGGAAAAGCTTTTAGATGCTCATCTAAGCAAAACAATGGAAATACTGGATTTCTTAAAGTGGAAAGGTAATCTTTAAGTTCCTATTACGAGTCAGGTGGTGTTTTCTTTGTGGTAAGATTTATTTTGTCTTGCCATTTACACTGACTTGGGTTTTGGGTTATGCATTGGAGCTCAAGGCTGTGGAACCCTCTCTACCTTGTGACTTCTTACTTAATGATTTTAGCTATTATTAATCATCTAGAATGTGAGTTTCATCTCCAGAACAGGGATTGTTGCTGATTATTCCTATCCCTCAGTCATCTTGCTGCCTAGAACAGTGACCTAGAGTCCATGATAAACATTTGCTGAAGGCTAAAATAAAAAAAAAAAACAATGGTCATCAGACTGGATCCCTGGCATCCTGCCAGTTGTATGCAATTCAATCTTTCTGGGTGTTTGAATAAACACGATTTCTCTTTGAGGAATTAGAAGGCCAAGTAGTTTCTTTCTCTCCTCTACCTTAGGCTAACTGCTTTTGTCTCCATGTAGTTTAATAAGTGGAAAAAGAACGTGGCTGGGTCCATAAGAACCTCTTCTACTTCTTCTCAGCCATTTTCCTCTACCAACTTCACTCCAGTATGCGCCGTCTAATTGTAGTGCTTATCTCAGAACTACTTCTTAAATGACCCCTCATTAGGGGTATTTAATACTAATGGGGCTTCCTCTGCCATGTAAACTTTTCTCCCCAAACTCCAACCCTTATGAGAAGAGCACAGCTGTATGATAAAGCCTTCATTAAAAGATTCCTTAATAGAGACAACTGCCTTTTCTTGATTGCATAATCAACAGCTAATGAAATTGTCTTGGTAACAAGAGCTATAGTGTATTACATTCTCTCTTGAGACTAAGTGGAAAGACAATTGTATCATCCTGAGAAAACGATTGATTGCTCACAGTTTGAATTTGATTGTCCTTAAGGGGAACTAAATAAGAGATCATCTCCTGCGTCCCTAAGTGGATTTTATTCTCTTGCAAAGTTACTATTTTACTTTCCACGCACAAAGCAAGCATATAAATACCGTGCTTCGTGCAGTAGAATGGAAGGAAGGAAGCATCAATGTTTTTCAGTGTCACCAGTGATGCCAGCTATGGGCTGTCTCATGATACATGTGGAGCCAGTGCCTTCCATCGCACATCTTCAGAACTCTGTTCTCCTTGCAGGAGGAAACCCCCGAGGAAGGTTTGCCCTGGGCCTGGTACAGAGTGAGTGGAAGGTCTATGTGAAGAGACCTCTAGATAGAGAAGAACAAGACATGTACTTCCTCAATATCACTGCCACAGATGGACTCTTTGTCACACAGGCCATGGTGGAAGTGACCGTCAGTGATGTAAATGATAATAGCCCAGTGTGTGATCAGGTGAGACCAAGGGCAGGGGAGGGCTGGTTTGAGCTCCGCTGTTCCAAAATGCAGTCGAAACCAATCTCACTTTTCTTCTTAAGGCCTTATTAACTTCTACTTATGTTTAACACTGGACATTAGGGTGCCAGTTGACTACCTGAAGGTAAAACAGTGGAGGATGAAATGTAAAAAAGAGAAGAAGAAGAATAACTAGGTCCCATATATAATCCTCCTACTATCTCCAAAACAATACATCTTACAATAAGTAATTTAAAGTAACTTATGAAAGCCCTTGTAACTTCTGTCACCAATATCATAAATGACAAATGAACCTGTGTACAGGATAATTTCACGCCATTAGTGAGTGGAAAGGTTGGTACTGAATTTGAGTCTCCAGGCTGCCCATAAAGTAGTCTTTCCACAACTGTACCAAAATACCACAAAAATGTAATATGCAATGAATTCTACTTTCTAGTTTCTTTTATACTGGCAAGTTACTGTTTCCAAGAGATGGTAATATAGTGTCATGTCACTTACAACAATGTTGAAATCTTTCATGCTATTGTCAAATGTCAGTACTAGCCCTGTAAGTAATTGAGTTGTCTTAAGAACTCACTGAATCAAGACAAAAAAAATGAAACATGCTCAAGATGAGATGTATATGATGGATTCATGGGGTGGAGATGTACATTTCCTTCACTGTTGTTTCCTTAGTACCTGTATTGTAGCACCCATAGCACCTAGCACATGGTAAGTACACAATAATACTGTCTTAAATGGATGGGTATAGGAAAGAAAGGCAGCAGATTCATCAGATATTGTGAGATGAGTCTTCAGTGAAGAAACAAAATAACAAAAGCTAAATTAAATAAGTGACTTGTTATAGAATCCTGTATAATACTGTGGAAGGTGTGCCATGAATATGAGTAAGTTAATTCCTTTTATTTATTTTTCCCAGGTTGCATATACAGCCCTATTTCCTGAAGATATCCCATCAAATAAAATCATCCTGAAGGTCAGCGCCAAGGATGCGGACATCGGGTCCAATGGCAACGTACGATATACACTCTTTGGATCTGGAAACAGTGAATTCTCCTTAGATCCAGACAGTGGTAAGGTGGAAATTATTATTTATTCATGAGAAAAGTTAAGCCCTCAACTGGTTTCATCACTAATGAATAGCTCCAACTTGCAACTTTGACACGATACTTGGATGTCTTAGATACAAAGAAATAAAGGGGTATACACTTTGAAAAGCAGTATGAAGGTTCCACAAAAGATTCCACGTAGAGCTTCCCTATGACCCAGCAATCCCACTTTTGGGAATTTACCCAAATGATCACAAACAAGACCATACTAAGGCTACCTGCACAACTATGTTTATTACAGCATTATTTACCATAGCTAAGATATGGAACCACCCAGATGTCCCTCGGTAGATGAATGGATCAAGAAAATGTGGTATATATACACAATGGAATTCTATGCCTCCATCAGAAGAATGACATTGCCTCATTTGTTAGGAAATGGAAAGACTTGGAAAAACTTATATTAAGTGAAGTAAGGCAGGCCCAAAGAAACATAGGCCCCCATTGTTTCCCTTATCTGCAATAACTAGTATAAGTCTAGGACAAGCAGAAAAGCCCAAAAGCTATGTACATATGACCAGATAAGATGATGCTAAGTGAGATGAACCCCAAGATAGACACACAAGATGTTTTATCTTTCTTAATGCACTTATAACATACTATATGATTTTTTTGTTTCTTTTGTATGTTCTTCCCCCATGGTATAACCCCTGTTTTCACTGCATTTGATTCCGGTGTCCTGCATCTGTATATACATTTTTCTAATTTGGAGAGGGGAAGGGGAATAACTAAATGCTGAAATAAGGATATAGGTTGACCCATGTAACAATGAGATGTACAAGACACTATGTTAAAAACAAACTTTGGGGGAGAGGGAGGAGGAGGGAGGAGTTGAGGAGGTGGGGAGGGAAGGAATGGTAGGGGAAAAACAAAGGAGGGGGTAACAATGCTCACTAAGAAATGTACTTATGACTTACTCATGTAATTGTAACCCCTCTGTACAGTGTCTTTACAATAAAAATATATATAAAAAGTAAAAAATAAAGTGGTATAAGGTTTCCAAATATGGGTGTTCTGGGCACACACATTTTATTTGGGCTAATGCTGGGGGCTTTGAAGCTACAGTTATTAGTATTAAGTAAGTCCATATCTCTATTTGTTTCTCACATCAGCAAGTTAAGACACTGGCTTATAAAGTGTTAACTGTTGTTGCATCACAAATGCAGGTACATGCACACTGAAGGGTAATGTAGACTAAAGAGAGCTTTTTCATTTTGAAATTATGTTTTAGATCCCTTCTTAATTATTTTTGACAGTTTTCTGGTTTTTGTTAAGCATCCTGCCTTGTTTTTTTTCCAAAACAGTGAACCCTTAGCTGTGCTTAAATATTCAGTAATCTTTCCAGGATAAAAGGCAAAGGCAGATGACTGCATTGAAAGCCTGAGCTAATAGAAAAGTCATTTCCTTAGAAACAATATTTTTCTGTATTGTGTATTAGATCGATTATCCAGTGGCAATCTATAAATGAAGTGTAAGGATTGAACAGCTTACATATTCCTAATATTGTGTTGATCTAGTGAACCTCTGTTGAGTCTTGCAAAACATAGTCGCTCCTCCCTGACCCATTCCCAGGTCAGCTGTGGCCTACTGGGAAGCTTCAACCAAGCTGTATGGGAAAACACTATTTAGGACCAGTGCCTGTGATTATTCAATCAGAAACATTTATGGAGGAGCTGATAGATATAAAAGCACTTCATGGAGTTTGTGTGATAAACTCCAAGATAAACAACCAAACAAATACCATTCCCATGGCATATCATAACCTACTAGTGAAGGTAGACAAGTAAGTAAGAAATAACAAAAGGAGTATTGGAAAGAAATACAAAGCATAATACAAAATGCATAAAGGAGGAAATAGCTAATAGTCACATGAAAGGAAAAAATTGTTTCCAGGAAGGACTAGTATTTTTGATTCAGTCAGAATTTTAGGTGCTGAAGCAGCACACTGCAAGTCACAGGGACAGCGTGAGCAACTACCACAGCTCACCCAACTGGTGTCAGGTACAAGAGTGGCAGGAAATCAGCTTTAGGCCAGCTCATCAAGGGTCTTTAACTGAAAATCCACTGTGGGGCTACTTGAATGAGGGAATGAATCCATGTCATCTGTGTTGAGAACTATCTATCTCAGAGAAGCCATTAGAAGAACTGCCTGGGAAATATAAGTGGCTTGGCTAACATGTCTACCAGTTCCATCTAAGTGTAACAGCACTTCATGAATCATGCAGTATTGTCACTGTGCTTGTTGTTTATTACTGAAACAAAAGCAACAACAAAAAGTCTCTACAGGTCTAATGTCTGGCACCTGCATGGCACTATACAATATAATGTACTTTCTTGTTGGGGCTGAGTTGCTACTGCTTGTGAGTTTGTTTTCCCCTCTTACTTCCCCCCACAGTCCCAGTCCTATCCACAATCCAGCAAGTAAAAAGTTAGTCCTGGCATAGTTCAGGTTCCGCAAGACCAGGGGACCAGCTTGTGTTTTTTTGCTTTTGTTATTGCTGTTGTCTTTCAACAATACAGGATAAAATATCAACATTTATTGATTAAGCATGATAAAGGCTTTTTCTTTCTTTTTCAACTGATGCTACTTTCCTTTTTTTAAATTTAATTTTATTGTCAAGGTGATGTACAGAGGGGCTACATTTACATACATGCACTAGTGAGTACATTTCTTATTGAACTTGTTACCACCTTCTTTAATATTTTTCCATATAAATTTTTATCGTAAAAATACTGTATACAGGGGCTGAGAAGATGGATCAGTGGTAGAGCACTTGCCTTGCATGCCTGAGGCCCTGGGTTCGATTCCTCAGCACCACATAAGAAAAAAAAAAAGAAGAAAGACGGAAGTGGTGCTGTGGCTCAAGTGGTAGAGCGCTAGCCTTGAGCTGAAGAGCTGAGGGACAGCGCCCAGTCCCAGAGTTCAGGCCCCACGACCCGACCCCCCCAAAAAAATACTGTACAGAGGGGTTACAGTTACATGAGTAGGGTAATGAGTACATTTCCTATCAGGCATTGTTACCTCCTCCTTTGTTTTTCCCCTATCTTCCTTTCCTCCCAAACTTCCCAACACCTCCCTCCCCACCAGAAATTGTAAAGTTTGTTTTCAACATAGTGTCTTGTACATCTCATTGTTACAATGGGTTAACCTGTATCCTTATTTCAACATTTTGTTATATCCCTTCCGTCCCCAAATTATAAAAATGTATATTCAAGATGCAGAACACCAGAATCAGATACAGTGAAAACAGGGGTTATACCATAGGGGAAGAACATACAAAAGAAACAGAAGAATCGCATAGTGCATTATAAGTATGTTAAGAACAACAGCAAGAAAGAAAAAACCACTTCTATCCCTGTCTTGGGGTTCATTTCACTTAGCATCATCTTATATGGTTATATAGCTTTTGACCTTTTTTGCTTGTCCTAGACATGAACTAGTTTTTCTCCCACTTTCCCTCCCTACTGTTCCCCTCCCCCACCAAGTTGTAAAGTTCATTTTCAATATATTGTCTTGTGAATATCCCTGTTGCATTAGTTTCCCCCTTTGTCCTTTGTCTCACCATTTTGTTGTTCCCCTTCCTTCCCTAATTCAGATAAACATATATACAATACCCAGGGTACCAAAATCAAATACAGTGACAACAGGGGATAAATCATAGGAAAATAAAAACAGCCAAAAGACACATGAAGAGATGTTCAACGTCTCTGCCATAAAAGAAATGCAAATCAAAACAACATTGAGATTCCACCTTACCCCAGTTAGAATGGCCATTATCAAGAAATCTAATAGCAATAGATGCTGGAAGAGATGTGACCAAATGAGAATGCTACTACACCATTGGTCAGAATGTAAACTTGTACAACCACTCTGAAAAGCAATGTGGAGGTTCCTCAAAAGACTACACTTAGAGCTCCCCTATGACCCAGCAATCCCATTCCTTGGCATTCACCTGAATTATCACTGTGTGCATTGCAGCAATGTTTACCATAGCTAAGCTATGGAATCAAGCCAGACACCCCTCAGTAAACGAATTGATTAAGAAAATGTGATATATATATATATATATATATATATATATATACATACACACACACAATGGAATTCTATGCTTCTATCAGAAAGAATGGCATCACCCCATTTATAAGGAAATGGAAACACATGGAAAAAATTACATTAAGTGAAGTAACTTGCCAGACCCAAAGAAACATAGGCTTCATGGTTTCCCTCATTTGTAATAATTAATATATGTCTAGGATAGTCCTAGCAGATGAGCAGAATAGCTCAACAGCTATGCACATATGACCATATAAGATGATGTTAAATGAACTCTAAATATGGAAACAAGAGGTTGCTATTTGTTGTTGATTTTAATATACTATGTGATGTCTTTTTTGTGTGTTTTTTTCCTAAGGATTATCCCCTGTTATCACTGTATTTGCTTTTGATATCGAGCTTGTTTTGTTTGTCTTGTTTTCCTCAAAAAGATGGGATAAAGGGTAGAAAATCCAGAAGCAAAAAGATTGCCTCCTAGGTCTATGGGTTGTTGACATTATTGACCACCAGACAACCAGAGATATCAGTTCAGTCCATTCTCTGTGCTTTTCCCATGCAACTTTTCCATGTAGCCAAGATCTAACAAGCAGGTTTTGCACAGGAATTCATTTGAAGGACATACAGTTAGTTTGTTGTAACATCTGGAATCCTGTCATTGTTTCTCTCTGATGCCGAAAAAATATTTCAAGGAAGGTATGTCCTTGGTTTCTCTTACATTTTAGCATTCTTTGTATAATTGATTTTCTACATTTCAAAAGAGAACTATTTTTTGAAAAAGCCGACCAACCATGCTATGATTTTTTAATAAGTTTTTTTATTGTGAAAATACCTACAGAGGGGTTACAGTTACATGAGCAAGGTAATGAGTACATTTCTTATTTTCACAGGTGAGTTAAAAACCTTGACTCTCTTAGATCGAGAAAGGATCCCAGTGTATAACCTGATTGCCAGGGCCACTGATGGAGGTGGCAGGTTTTGCCAGTCTGATGTCCACCTGATCCTGGAAGATGTGAATGATAATCCCCCTGTGTTTTCTTCTGACCACTACAACACTTGTGTTTATGAGAACACGGCCACTAAGGCTCTATTGACCAGAGTGCAAGCAGTGGACCCTGACATTGGTAAGTCAGTTGCACTGGGCAGATTTTCCTGTTCATGCATTGGACACACATTATCTCCAGGAACAATGCTTCTTTAGTCTTATGAGAACTTTGCTTACTAAAGAAACACATGCATCAAACCAGTTAGTAACCTAGCTGATGCATGTCCTCCAAAGAAGAGAACTTTGAAAATTATCCTCCCTACCCATTTCAGGACTTGAAGAAGAGATACTACGGTAGGGAATTCCTCTACCTGTTAACAAATGCTTTGGAGTTGGTTTGTTTGTTTTTTTTTTAATCTTCCCCTAACCTTTGAAAAAATAATATCCTTCTTCTTTGTCTTTTTCTCCAAAACATAGCTAAAATATTATGTTGTGTGTCAGGGAGAATTCATTTCCATTTCTACAAAGACTCTCATCTCATGCTTCAGCTGAAATATAGCAATCTCAATTTATTGTTGTGCCCCATAGTGCAAAGACCAATTACTAAATGTGCTCCTGGTCTAATGTGGATGTTTTTAACTGCCATTTTCTAGAGTATTTTTGTCACACAAACTGACATTACTAGGCAGAGTGGGAGTGAGGGAATGAGGGAAACAAGAAGAATTAGAACTGAAAGTTACTAATAAAGTTTGTGTTCAAATACACTTTACATAATGAAATGATGAGTTTGAAAGACTACAGTTAATTGCTGGGTAGACCTGAGAATGCATAAGTTATTGAGGTTGCTACATGATGGAATATAAATACAAAGGGCAAAAAGAAATCTCTTGGCTATACATTTTAAGGCTGTAAATCATAAGACTGGAGAATGATGGGGTATGTCTGGTATGCTAAATAGGCCTTTATGTAATTCAGTGTCTTATTGCTTAATTTTGAATTGAAAGAAAAATTATTGGACTAATGGGAGAGTAAATACAGGATAATTAGTTGAAAACAAATGTAGAACCCAGGGTCTATGCATATTTCTCCTTAGAGAAATTAGTAGCTACACTTTGAATTATTACTCCTATCTCATTTGCATAATTTCTGAGTCTGCAAACCAACCCTGTGAAAAAATCATAAATAAGAGAAGATTCCTTTATTGGTGTATAATTATGTTATACCTACAAATAATCTTTTTTTCCAGTCCTGGGGCTTAAACTCAGGACTGGGCAATGTCCTTGAGCTTCTTTTGCTCAAGGCTAGCACTCTACCACTTGAGCCACAGTGCCACTTCTGGCTTTTTCTGTTTATGCGGTATTAAGGAATTGGACCCAGGGCTTCATGCATGCTAGGCAAGCACTCTACCAGTAAGCCACATTCCCAGCCCCAAATAATCTATTTTAAAGGAAGATTGGAAAGCATTCTTTGAACTCATTTTCACGCTTTGGGGGAAAAGAGGGCAGAATGAAGGCAGATAACTTGTCATCACTTTAACTTTGATTTTGAGAATGGGTAATTAATCTATAGACAGAATTTCAAAAGTGGAAAGATTGAAATTTTTCTTCTACCCAATTGAAGGAATTGTGTGCATTCAAGGAACTGGAGATTGGAAAGAGGTTTGATTAGTGCATATGAGGTTTCAGAGAGTGAAGGGTGAAGAGATATGTGACTTACTTGCTGTTATAACCCTTGTTTTGTCAATGGAGATGAAGAATAACCATTATAAGAATAACCCTTGGGCTGGGAAGGTGGCTCAGTGGTAGAGTGCTTTCCTTGTATTCATGAAGCCCTGGGTTAGATTCCTCAGCACCACATAAGCAGAAAAAGCCAGAAGTGGTGCTGTGGCTCAAGTGGTAGAGCGCTAGTCTTGAGCTGAAGAGCTGAGAGACAGCGCCCAGGCCAGAGTTCAAGCCCCACGACCTACCAAAAAAAAAAAACCCTCGTTTCACATCTTTTGAACCAGTTGGCCAGGTTTGGAGTTGGGGGAGGGGAGGAGGGTAACAGGAATGTCTACACTTGTCATGAAGGCCAGAGGTGGTAAAGACTTGAAAGGACCGAAACTCTCTAGAGACCTTATCACACTTCTATTTGTTCCTGTATCATCATGAGTAAAAGGCTTAGTGCAGGAACAGTTTTCCATGGAGACAGAGATCATGAGTCCTGTGGACACCTGTGGATGAAGTCTATTCACTAGACCATTAAATCTGCCTCAGGAGCACTTCTTTTTCCTTTATAATAAATTCATGCTAGGGTTAAAATAATTGTAATGATTAGTGAAGTATAATTTGTTTCACTATCTTCAGGGTAAAATCAAATGGAAATTGAAAGTTTTAAAATATATCTGAAAATATGTACATTTATTCCCTTAATGGAGTAATATACCTAATCTATAGTACTGTTCTGAGCATCAAAATACTACATGGTGGCCAAGACTTAATTCTTCACATGATCTGAAAACAGCTAATACACTAAAACCATGGCACACTCATCAGCATATCATGTAATTCTTTGTTTCTTAGAGTTTCCACTGTCAAAGATTACACACATACTTTGTTTTCTTTACATGGGCCATGACTTCATTTCTCCCATTGTACTTGAGTCTACCTCAATAGACAAAACAAAATTGAAAAGAAGCTAAAGTAGCTGGGAAGGAACAACTGTATCCCTCAGGAAGCACAAACGGAACCCCTGCATCAAGTTCAAAGCTGACAGGCACCAAGCACAAAAGAAGTCATGAGCGTTTTGATGAGAACTTACATGGAGTATCATTAGTCCAGGATGCCATTAAAAATAATGTCAACATGACTCTCCAGCCTGGATGTCACTGACTGGTGGCTCACGGATTGTTTCTGGCAGCCTAAACAGAACACATGTTTGTCAAGAGTAACTGTGTGTATGTCCTTCCTATAGGATCACAGCCTGTGAAAGTTGTGTAGTTACATTACCAGGCTGTTGAATGGGATACTCACTATGAGGCCATACTAATCATCCATCTCAGAGCTGAGTTCACACATCAGTGGCTCTTAAGATAGAATCTAGACCTCCAGTGCTTTTAGTTTTATTAAACATGGTGTTGAAAAAAACTCAATCTTTTTGTCATTATTTAAAGTCAGGGTTTGATTTGAAATTAGATTCCAAATTTTATCAAAACAACAGCCCTCGGGAGACTCTTGTATTTCAGGTACCCATGTTCCACAGCAGTGTTTGTTTGTTTGTTTGTTTGTTTGTATTTACAGTATCTGGGATTGAACTGGGGCTCTCACAGTTGTTAGACAGGGGTTCCATTACCCGAGCCACATGCACAACTCTTTCTTGCTTTGGTTATTTTAGCTGAGGTGGAGCCTTGCTTTATTCCCCAGTTAATCTTGGCTTCTATCATTGTTCTTGTGCTACCTGTCATTGGGATGAGAGATGCCTACCACTGCACCATGCCGCTATGCTTCCTGGAAGCTAGGGTAACAGGCCGGTGCCAACTTGTCTAGTGAGCATTTATGTCCTGGCTGATTTTAAAGCTTGATTCTCATGTTTACAACTCCCAAGTAGCTAGGATCGCAGGCTTGAGTCTGTGCACCTGGTATGCCACCATCTCCTTAATGATCAGCCTCTTGCTACTGGCCAGGCATAGTCCACAACTGACCTCATTTAAAACCCAATGTTTAAAGAAGTGAGGAAATTTCTGACCTCTAAACATAATTTTATTTTGAAATAGTTATAGATTCACAGGAAGTTGAAGAAGGTATACAGGAAGTCATGGGCCCTCTCCCAAGCGTAGTACAGTATTAAAACCAACAAGTTGATATAGGTGCCATGCATGGAGCTTATCTGAATTTTTGTGCACATGCACACATTTTTATATGCAATTTTATCTTTATCTGCCAGTGGATTACACATAGAAGGTACCACCTGTGAGGAATGGGCCCTCATCAGATAGCTAACCTGATGGTAATTTGGGTTAGACTTCCTAGCCTCTAGAACTGTAAGCAATAAATGATTGTTGGTTATAAATTCCCTGAGTGAGTCTGTGTGCCGGTGGCTCACGCCTATAATCCTAGCTACTTAGGAGGCTGAGATCTGAGGATCATGGTTCAAAACCAGCCCGGGCAGGAAAGTCTGTGAGACTCTTATCTCTAATAAACCACTAGAAAACCGGAAGTGGCACTGTAGCTCAAGCGGTAGAACTCTGGCCTTGAGCTGATAGAGCTAAGGGACAGCGCTCAGGCCCAGAGTTCAAGCCCCGTGACGACCAAAAAAAAAAAAAAATTCTAATTCCCTGACTGAAATAGCTCATTACAACTATCCAAAGCAACGAAGACAGCCAGCTTGTGGCTGCATTGTGTTCCATGCTGCTGTAACTTGCAGAGACAAAGGTATACTCATCTGAAATCTGATTCCATAAATTCATGAGTTCAAGTCGTAAACATATGCCTTGCTTAAATCTCCTTATCCTGGTTTTCTAATTTTAAAACATGCTACTGGTTTCATCAAATGAATTCTTCACTATGAATCATTTATAATGAATCAACATAAATGGTAGCATAACTGCCTAGGTCAGGAATTACATAAAATAGAGAAAAAATAATTTTAACACATATATTTTGAGTTCTAAGAAATGCACTAAGAAAAGCCTAGAATTTAGTATTAAGGTCTTCATTTTCCTGCAAAAGGAAAATATTCTCAATTCTCATCTATTAGTGCCATGACTTTATGACCTAAAATTTATGGAACTTTAATCCTTTCAATAAAGACAAGGAGAACTTTTGCTACATTATCTCTTTGGAGTGAAGATCCTATAGTTCAGTCTATCTCTTAGAACTAGTATTTTTTCCCAATTTTGTGAGTTTTGAGTGTGTGTGTGTGTGTGTGTGTGTGTGTGTGTGTGTACGTGCATGTGTGTATGCATGCTCGCACTAGTTCTGCACCTTGAACTCAGGCCTGGGTGCTCTTCCTGAGCTTTTTTATTCTAGGCTAGCACTCTACCATTGGAGCCATAGCTCTACTTCTGGCTTGATTTTTAGTCTTTAGACCAGTGAAGAAATGCACAGTGATAAGGATCAGAGCACTCATTTTCTCTATCACAAGGATAAGTGCAGGTAGCAGAATTGACTGGCAGCAGGTCCCAAAAAAGGAGAGGGTGATGTGCTCATAGGGTTAGAAAGGGTGAGCCTCGGGGAGCATGGAAGGACCATTTGAACTTAGAAATCAAAGGGCAGCAAAGCAGAAAAGAAAGTACTGAAACTGCTAGAAAGAACAAAATGGGAAAGGTTGAGGAAAAGTGAGTGGGGGAACATCAGATGTCTCTGTGTGGTCAATAATGCTGCTCTCTGAGGACAGCCAGGGAGCCAGCACCCTGGGAAAAGTACAGCTAGAACAGGGAAGAAGCTAGGAAAGCTCTTGACAGAACTTCTCCATTCTGACCCAGTGTGCACAGATCTCTGTTTTCCTTGACATCTTTCTGTCTGGGCTGATGATCATTATAATAATGTATACTTGGTCTCTGTATAGGAAGTTGTGCGACAAGTACTTCATAAGACAGATATTGCCATGGTCCTTGTCCCATTGTCTCTTGGAGCAGAACCTGGAATTAACTTGTTGTTCTTTTTATAGATATTGTCAGAAGTGCTGGGCTGGTACAGGGTTTTGGAGAATCATGGGGAAGGAAGAGTGGAATGAGAGTGAAAGTAACTAAGAGCTGTTCTCTGTGTGTGTGTGTATGTCTGTCTCTCTCTTTTCTTCTCTCTCTGTTATCAAACCACTTCACCAAACTGCCTCTACCCTTCTAACTCATTCTAAGCTTCCTAGTCTTCAACTTCTTGTGAGCCATAAAGAAAAATGGCTGAGATGAGGCTGAGAAAGAGGCTGAGGAAAGGTACTACTAAAGACAAGACTCTGAACTTGTATGGAAAAGCACATCCCAAGGTCTGGGTTGTGGTTTCTGGCATCTCCTGTAAGAATCAGAACCACTCACTCACCTGTCCCTGGGCTCTAGATATTACACTTCAAATCTGAAGGCCAAAGCAGAGTTTTAACTGTCTGTGATGGTGTTTGATTTTAAATCTCCCGTGTTCACCCTTCCAATCTCTCATGGAGAGCATTTGCTCTCTGAAACTTCAGTCTATTTTGGTTGTGATTAAATATGATACCTTTGAACTGGACTTCAAAAACAACTAAACAAAGAAAAACTAAACCTAAGAGGTCAATTCTGAACACTGCCTGCAGCAACTGGGTATGGGGAGCAGAAGGGAGGGGCCCCTTACGGAATGAGAAAGTCACTGGCTCCCACGCATGCCATAAGGGACATACACAAATACCCTGCCATTTCTTCCTCCCACCTAGGATTTCCGAAGTACACAGCTTCCACAAAGCCTTGTACCCAGCTTAGACAGCTCCAACCCTTCTCTGGACCCCACACATCAGGCTACTGGGATATTTCCAGACACCCCCAAGGGACACATCTCCTAATAAACTGTTTAAGCAGAGGGGACTTAAGAGTATGAGAGGAAGCCCTGCATGATTAGTGCCCTACATCCTTGGACAAGTATTTGACTTCCTTCTGCATTAGTTTCTTCTTTCATACAATCATCATGACAATAGCCTCACTTCTCCTTCTTCAAAGGGTCTGTGTGAGATTTGCCCAAGACAGAATGGGAAGGCTCTTTGAACTTACAAGGTCACTTGTAAGCACTTGAATTCAGTCTCCCTACTCAGTCCCTACTGTATCTCCTCTTTATCCTGGCTTTGGGAGTGCTTTGTGGCTCTTCTCTAATCTAAATCCTCCCAAGGCCTATTAGTGCTTAATAAGAACTTTAAATGATGATAATCATAATGTGCCTATTAACATCCACTTTAGTAGTCTCTATTACGTGCCAGGAGCTATGCCAACTGCTTTAGATACATTGTTTCCATTTCTCACAACAATCCTATGAGGTAGCATATTTTTGTTCGCTTTAAAACATGAATAAGCTCGGGGTCCTGCCATGAGCCAGAAACTGGTCAGGGACAGGGCTGCAGGCACTGTAACCAGGGTCTTGGGATAGTTGGTGAGTGGAAGACAGTCAAGCAGCAATTCTCAAAAAGTGGTCAGCATCACTTGAGGATGGACTGGATACATGAACTCCAAATAAGATACTCAGCTCAAGACCCTGGCTGGTAAGTATGTGAGTCATCTGGAGTTAGGGATTGCTCAGGTTTCTGGGTCCCTCTGGTTTCTGAGTTTCTCAGTTGATTTGAGACAGGACCTGAAATTTTTCATCTTAGGCTATTGCTGGTCCTGATGTTACCTAAACCACAGTTTAAGAAGTCGTTATTAAAGAATTCTTAATATTTTTGTGCTGCAAACATCTTGATGTCCATCAGGATATTGCTTTACAACTCAACCAAATACAAAATTGTTACAAATAAAATATATTAACCCAAGTGTTTTCCAAACTTATTACACAGTAAAATGAATTTCTATCTCAACACTTTAACAACAAGATCTGGCAGAGTAATATCTAATGACTTTGATATTTGGAAGTAGTCAAAACCAAATGTATGTACCAACCATTTTAATAAGGTCAAAATACCCATTTTTACAAAATGGTCATATCCATTGGTTACAAAATCACAGGTGCTACTTATACCATGGTGTTTTGCTGCCTGTGTTGATAATTGAATGTGGTTTCAAATTCATTTAGATATTAATGAAAACATGAGCTTCAATTTTTTTCTCTCCCTGTGAGCTGCCTTTAAAATGGTTCCCAGTGATTCCTACTGCCTTGTGCTCAGACCATTTCTTGAAAGTGATCTGGACTTACTGCTTCTCTTCCATTGCCCAACTTTGGCAGAAATATGATATAACATTTTACAGTAGGTTTTTTTAAGGCTGTAGTTTCTGGGAGCAAATAGCTCATATATGTAATTCCAGCTACTTAGGAAATGGAGATCAGGAGGAATGAAGTTTAAAGTCAGCCTAGGCAGAAAGTTAGTGAGATAACCTCTCAATCAATAAGCCAGATGTGATGGTGCACATCTCCAATCAACTATTCCAGAGGCCTTTCATAGGAGGAATCACTTGGGCAAAAAGGCAAGACTCTTCCTGAAAAATAACTATAGCAAAAAGAAGCAGAAGCTTGGCTCCAACTGTCTGCCTAGCTAGTACAAGGCCCTACCAAAAGTAAAATAAAGAAATAATAGATTAATTTAAAAAAACACAATACCAATGGTCTAGAAGACTAAAATAACAGAAACTTCTTTTCTCAAAGTGATGAAAAATCCAAATAAGGGGACCAGCATTGGGTAGATTTGGGTGAGATAACCCTTCTTAGTTTATAAACAACTGTCTTCTTGCTGTGTGTATATATGATCATGCATAAGTTGTGATAACCAAAAATGTCTGTTTTTATCTTTAGTAAGGCTCTTACCCTATCACATTTAGATCCTGCTCTTGTGACCTCATTTAATCTTAAAGCTCAATCTCCAATTGGAAATAAGTCCCATTGGAAATGAGTGCTGTCACATATGCATTGAAGGACACAATTTTATCTTCAATGTTCATTTTCAGTCTGTCTTAGGTAATCAGACAGAGGACGATCACTGGGGTTGTAACATAGCCCTGAGACGGTCCTCATAGCTCTTTTGGGGTCTCGCTTCCTTCCACTTGGGCAGCCAGAGAAAGCTGGCCAGTAACAGGGCTGCAGACATTATAAAAAGAATTACCCAACAGCTCTGACAACTTAGCTCTAGCTTCTTAAGAAGCCTTGAGTCAGCTAAGCCCCACAGACTCCTGAACCATAGAAACAATGACCTAGTATTTATTGCTACATGCTGTTGAGAATTTGGGGCACTTTGGCATGGAACTATGAAGAATCAATTCCCTAATGCAAGTTGAAGCTTGTTCTGAACTCTATCCACATATCCTTAGGAATCTCCTACCATAGCCATGAATGAGTTCCACACTTGAGGAGCAAGGTGGACTGCCTAACAGACCTGTGGCCATGGAAACAAGGCCTGAACACTGAGAGGCCCAGTCTATCCTGTGGAGCACCCCTACCTCGAAGTGGCAGGAGACGGTGGTGATACCACAGTTGGTTCTTCATTCCTATTCCTTTGGATTCAGAGCCTCTCTCTAGGGTACCTGGCACACATGCTGTGAAATCACAGTCCTAGGTGATCTTATAATGTCATTACTGAGAAGATCCTAGGGCAAAATCCAGTTAAAATTCTTCTGAGGGTTGGGCCATCAGTTACTTCTGCCTGTTGTTCCAGATGCTTAGAAGGCTGAGATCTGAGGATCACAGTTCAAAGCCAGCCCAGGCAAAAAAAAAAAAAAAAGTCTATGACTCTTATCTCTAATTTACCAGCCAAAAGCCAGAAGTGGAGGTGTGACTCAAGTGGTGGAATGCCAGCTTTGACTAAAAAAAGCCAAGTGAGGGAGGGAGGGGCCATGTGTTAAAACCCTAGGACCAACACACACAAACACACACACACACACACTCTCTCTCTCTCACACATACATACACACACACACACACACACACACACACACTCTTTTGAGGGGCAAATTGAAGCTTTGAGACAAAAATTATCCCAAGTCTCAGAGGCAGAGCCAAATCTAAAAAGGTGACATAATATCTTCTGATGTTTTTTTAATGTTTTTATTGTCTTTTTGCAGTTCTTTTTTTAATTTTTATTTTTATTTTTTGTGAACATACTGTACAGAGGGGTTACAATTACATGGGCAAGATAATGAGTACATTTCTTATCAAGCATTTCAGCCTCCTCCTTTGTTTACCCTTCACATCCCTTCCCAGCCTCCCCGCCCCCCCCCCCCCCCCGCACCAAAGTTGTAAAGTTCGTTTTTGACATGACAACTTGTACTTCTCAAAGTTGCATCGGGTCCACCTGTATCCTTAAACAACTTGTTTTTCCCCATCTCCTCCACAAATTATACCGACATCAAATACAGTGAAAGCAGGGGTTGTACTGTGGGGGAGGGACATACAAAGCTACAAAGAAATAATCTTATAAATGAGTTAGAAACAAATGCATGAAAGAAAAAAACATTTAAATACTTATCTAAGGGTTCATTTTCCTAACATCACATTATCTGACCTTTCCTGCTTGACTCATACATATACTAGATATTGCAAAAAGTAGTTGTACAAAGGAGTCGCCATTCAACAAAGCAGTTTATGAATATGGTGCATCTTAATCAGTGTCACCTCTTTCATCATTCTCCCTCATTTCTCCCAACCCTATCATCAGCTTTCTTAATTTTGTAGGATATTCATTGAATTTTATGACTTCATCCTTAACCCTTCCTTTCTTATTCCAGTACATTTGCATGGAAAATGTTTCACAAAATACGCAATTCTGATGTCAGCCTGCCTCCTTTTAAGTATCATATAGTCTATGCACTTTTTAATGCCTTAGCAATCATCACCTCTAAGCTGCATAGGTCAGCAATTTAATTGTGTGTGTGGCTGGGGGGTGGGGGTTGTGGGTGTGCTTCTTCTTCCCCAAAGTCTGTTATTTGCTGAAGTATTAAATCTTTGAAGGTGGCTGAGGGACTATTAAAATGTCAGTAAAAATTAAATAATCTTCCCTGAAGACAGAGACATGAGTCATTCTCTGGAGGACAATGTGGTTATAGCCCTTTGTCTGCTGTAGACATAAAAAATATAGTCTCTTGCAATTTCTCCAGAGAATTGAATGAACTTACACATATCAACTTATTGCAGAAAAAAAAAAAAAACAGATCTTGGTGCTACCATTTGAAGGCAGGGAAACTGAGATTCATAAAAGTTGAGGCTTTGTCCAAAGTGTTTCCTAAATGGATAGTGGCTAGTGGGTTGCAAAGAGTTCTGGGGCCACCTGAATGCCTTCCTATATGCCAGCATTCGCATTCCTTCTGCAATCCTTACAGCTGTATGGCAAACATGACATCTGTCACTTCTGTGTCACCTGGCCAGTTTCATTGGAAAGTGATGTTACGCAGTGGAATTGGGGTCAGAGCTAATTAAGTATTGCCATTTCATCCTTTACTAGATGTCTGGCTTTCCATAAGATCCCCAAACTCTCTGAGCCCTTGTTGCCCCTTCGGACACTGATATCAGCCCTGACATCAAATTCTGATATCTATTGAATGTCCAAATCCCATAGGAACCTTTTAGAAGCAAACAGGGTAAAAAAGACAACATAGCAAGGATTGCATTTCTAAAAATCTGATTCAGGAAGCTGAGGTAAAGGAGATACTTTCCCTCTCTAGTTGACTTTGATGTCTTCCATAATTTAAAACATCTGAATTTGACATATGTATTATTATTGTTATTGTTGTTGTTGTTACTACTACTACCCTTTGATGTTATGTTGAAAAATAGAATGTATTTCTAACAGGAGTCAAAACACTAGTTACTAACTGAAACTCTTTAGGAGTTTTGAAGGGAAATTCTGGCTTCTAATAGCCAGAGACATAACGATATTTCCCAGACTTTCTCAGTTACATATCACTTCATTTGTAGATGCCACAGATTGACTAACCATAGGTTTCAGAACTGCTGTTGAACAAGTAATTATCCAACACTTAACAACAAATGGCTTTAAGGAAGGGCTAGTGTAGTTGCGGGAGTTTTGTGCAGAAACTAAAACCCACAGGCTTAATTTCCTGCACTGCAAAGGCACATGGAGACTCAGTGGAATGTGCACCCCAGCTTTCCCCAGGGATCTGTGCTACGGCCATCATTTCACCTTGAAAGACCTTCTGACAGCCATGATTACATTGTCTGTCATCTCTACTTCTGCTTTACTAACTTCATACACATTACAAAACACTTTCTACCCACATTCCTTCAACTCATTCCTTCTTAGCTTCCTTCTTCTCTGTCTGTGAATGCCTCTGTTAACTAGGGCTGGGTTTCCATTTTACTGTAGCTATAATTGGTTATAATTGTTCTGGTAACTTAAGTTGGCTCTGAAAATAGACATCTTCAGCTACTGTCATGCAAAACTTAAGATGTAGCCACACTGAACCCTTTGCCCTCCTAGGAGTGCATTTTGCAATTTTAGCATTCCTGTCACCTGAAATGCCCTTTCATTCCATCACTTTCCACAGAGCTCCTCCTGACAGCTTCTAACTTCCCTTCATGACCCAGTCCAATTGTTTTCTTCTCTAGGAAACAGTCTTGTAACCACCCCTCTTCAATAATCAACTCAGTACATGTTTTTCCATGAGGAACGTTAGACATTTTGTATAGAGACCTCCGTCTTTACATGCATTGCAGTTTATACCATGAGGATTTATTGAATAAATGACCTAATATAAATTTTGGCCTAATAGTCATATTTGATGGCCTACTTAAGTTTTAAGGGGGCACAGTCAAACTTTTTGAGAGCAATCATTGGTAAAAAAAAATAATAATTGCATTAAAATATATCAAAATTGTGTTAAAATATACAGAAATGATCAATAAAGATGGTATGTTGGGTACTTAGTTGATGAATTCATTTTCTTACCTTTAGCTGTCCCAAGCCAGACTTCAGACCAAGACACAGACAGCTGAGTTTATATCCAAATATGCTGTAACATTTTAGGTATCACAGAAGGGATTTCTCCCAGCACAGGGACCAGCATTCTGGGCTGTAACCCATTGCCATCAAACAAGCCTCCTCACTTAGAAGGGGCCATGCTGGTCCCTGAGCTTGTAACCCATGCCAGCCAACAAAGCTCCTTGCTTAGAGGGCCCATGCTAGGCATAATGATCTACTGTAGCTTACAGGGCTTGCATTTTTATTTCACATGGGTGCACATAGTTTGTCAGTCTAGCAAGAGACCAATGGCTAATTCAGTTGGCTCATCCACAAGAGATTCTTACTGCCGTTTCCAGCATCTCCCTGGCATTGTGACTGCTGTTGCCTTCTGTACTTTTTTTCTTTTCTTTTTAACTTTGTGAATGTCAAGGAGCTACCAACTCCAGGAGTTGATATTCTGCCCAGAGAACTGTGGGCAACTTTAGTCGCCACTCAATAAAAAGCTCTTCAAGTGGCACTGAAAACGGAAGCAATTACACAGTCTATTTTAAAGTACAGTGATTGCAACTTTAAAAGTGTCACTAATTCCATGAATCTCCTCATGCAACTTTTTTTAGTTTTTATATCATCTAAAGGCATATTTCAGAGACAGAAAAGTGGCAGTCATTTTGAGCTATTTGAGTATAACATCCTATGTGCCTTTCACCAAGCATGAGAAACAATGTTCGACAAGAAATGTACTCATTACCTTACTCATGTAACTGTAAAACGTCTATACAGAAGCTATACAATAAAATTAAATTTAAAAAAAAAGAATTGTAAGCTAGCCATTTTCTTGGGTTGCTTCATTTAAGCATAGAATTTAAATTGAAAGAATTCCTGGAAGCTGGGCACTGGTATCTCATGCCTATAATCATAGCTAATCAGGAAGCTGATATCTGGAGGATGATTTTGGCCCAGCCAAAGCACAGTCTCCAAAGTAACCAGTAAAAAGCAGGGTTAGGAGTATGATACAAGGTGTAGAGCGCCAGCCAAGCAAGCAAGATGAACAAGTAGCATAGGAAAGAATGAGACCATAAATTCAAACTTCAGTACTGACTATATACGTTAGATATTATATTAATTTATTATTTTACATTAGTATATGTAATGAAAACTTTGACAGAAATGATTTTCTGAGTAATACTGGATCTTTTTGAAGATGAAATAAAAGATGGAAATACCCAGAAGCAAAGCCTATACAATGTGCAAGTATTTTTTCTGCAACTATTTCAGTGGCATGTATGCTGAGAAGTAAATTGTCTGGAATATAACTTAAAAACTCGACTTCTTTCCAAAGTAGATATTAAAGAATAATTTTCTGAGTGCAAGATTTTGGTAATAGTTCTTTAGTTATTACAAAAATGTTCTGCACCTAGTATATATAATCTAGAAGGATATACAAAAGGAAAAATAACTTTTAACCATACTTAACATTTTGATTGATGTCTCTTCTGCCTATTTCTAATAACAACATGTTCATAACTAGATATTTTGTATAAAGTGCTTTTTTACTCAATAGCAAACATGTCAATGTGACTACATATCATTTTACATTATGTGACATTACATTGTTTTCCGTATGCATGATATGAATATAATTAATTTACTCAAATGAGCCTTTGTATAGAAAAATCAGAAGGTTGCCAGTTTTTTCTCACAGACTCAAATATCTACAGTAGTATTTTTTGTTTACATAGCTACAAATGTTTTGCATATAGTTTGTTGTTGTTGGTGGTGGTGGTGGTGGTCAGTCATGGGGCCTGAACTCTGGGCCTGGACACTGTCCCTCAGCTCTTCAGATGAAGGCTAGTGCTCTACCACTTGAGCCCCAGCCCCACTTCCAGCTTCTTCTGCTTATGTGGTGCTGAGGAATCGATCCCAGAGCCTCATGCATTGCATGTAGTTTTAAATGTGATTTTTTTTCATGTTTCTCTATTGCACTCCTTGACTTTCTTTTATTCTCTTAACACATGCACTGTCAGTGAGCACATGTGTAAGTGCGTTCCTCCCTGGGGCAGAGTTGTGTGATATGATTGCAGCCTGTTTTTCTTCCCCTAGTTGCTTCTTCTACAGTTTAATATTCTTTGCTTTCTGTGTGCAAGGCTCTTGCTCAGTAATGGGGCACAAAGATGATCAAGACAAAATTCTTACACCTAAAGGTTAAAGGGAGAGAAACAGAAACCTATAAGCTACACATACTTACAGGTAGTGAAAACAGCTAGTGGCACAAGTAGTATTTGGGAACTATGGAAGAGGAAGTACCTGGCTAGAGCAGACCTGCAAAGCAGATGTGGGATTTAAAGCAGAGGAGGAGTGAAGCAGATGTTCTTAGTAAGAGGCAAAGCACCTGGAAAAGTGAATGTGTGTAAGATCTCCAGGCTGAACAGAATAGACAGAGCAAGATGGCTGTGGATTGGGCAATACCACTGGAAGGATGGATTGGAACAAGATTGGAAAGAACTAAATGTCACTGTCAAAAGTTTAACCTCTTTCTGTAAGAAGTGAGAAGTCCGTGAATGCCTTAGCCTGTTGCTATAACTACATAGTGGGGAATTTACAAAGAATAAAGGTTTGTTCATGTCATGGCTCTGGAGATTGAGAAGTCAAGGCCATATTTGTTGAAGGTCTTCTTGCTGGAGGGAACTCTAAATAGCTCCAAGACTATGGCATCACATACAGAAGGGGCAAGTCCCAGATAGTATTTTTAATAAGTCTACTTCCAAGATAACCTGTTTATATTTCATTAACCCATTAATCCATAAGTTGACAGATGCATTCATTAGGTCATCTTTTAGAACTCTTACCTCTTAATACCTCAGAACAGGAATTAAGTGTTGAGTATTGGGGGGACAGGCAACCAGCACTAAGAAAAGCCTAGATTCAGACTTTTACTAGGGTCACTATGTTAAAGTTAGACAAAAGGGAATCCACTCCGTAGTTATTACAATTAGAGATCTTTTGCAACAGCCTAGTTGAGAAGATGAGTTTTGGCCACAAATATTCAAAAACTATCTCAGAAACAAAGTCAAAAATAACCTTGTTCTGATTCTTGTGAGAAAAAAATTGAGAATTGTTCATCAAAGTGTTAAACTGCTGACATCAGGGCTCCACTTTCCCCAATTCAAGATGGCTACACAAACAGCTTTCCTTTGGCAAATGCTCACTAAATGGAAAGATGCTAGCCAGTATCTCCTGGGAGAAATACAAAAGCTTTCCAAAAGAAACAGCACTATATTGTAAGGATATGGGATGCAATGGTATGTTCAAGAGGCAAAGCTTTGTTTATCATTTTTCTTCAAATGATAATTATTACAGCTTATGTAAGAGCATGACTTAGTCACCAAGCCTGGGTCATAAAGACTGAATGAGAAACATTCTTGTGGGATTTCAGGCATGGATATGGAGTAATTAATGAAGACAGGTTCAAAGATAAGTCATTAGATTGCCTGAAACTTGGGGTTAGCGAACAAACTGCAAAGATATGTGAAGGAACTTAGAGGGGACTAAAACATTGTAGATAATAAGTATGAATATTGGCCAGAATTTATGAGCTAAGGCCTTAGAATGTATTCATGTTATTATGTATAATTTATGTTGCTTTGATGAAACTGATGTGAAAACAAACAAAAACTGTTTAATTTGTTTCTCCCTCAATTACCAACAGTATATAAATTCAAATGTATGTATAGAAGCAGGCTTACAACAATTTAGTACCATCCACATTTTGGGAAGCTATATAGGGGCCTGGTCCTGTGTAAATATGAAGGACACGGAAGCAAATGTCACTGATAGGGTGACATCGAGAAAGTCAAACTGTAGAGAGGGAGTCACAGCAGCTGCTGATATAAGCTGCTGATTTTTAAGCTTAGGCGGTTTTAGGAGAATAGGAGAACAGAGCTTGAAGTCAAGGTTAAAAAAGTTCTTGCTATGTCAATGACTTTTGCTGTACAGTTTTTGTACTGATTTTTAAGTCTTCTAACAATCTCTAATATAATGCTGAGTGATTCTGCTACAGAAATGAAGCTGATTTTGAAGTGCTTTCTCAGTGAGGCATGAAACTTTGTGTAAAGTTTATATGGAGTGTTTTATATGAAGTGAATTCCCAAACAATTAATTGAATATTATGAATATGGTGTATTACAAATACTCTTGCCATCAAAAGATTGCAGCAGCTTTTCACAAACCATCATAAAGTAGATCTTTTTTTCAGCTATACTGCTGTGACTTTTTTTCCTTTTACTTGCTCTCTTTTTGTTAGTATTTATTAATTTTTAAAGTTTCACCATGACATTTTTATATATTCATATTATATAATCTACCTCATTCCCTCCCTATTGCAGGGAGCCATGGCTCCATTTAAAAACCCTCTGAGAGAGAGAGAAAAGGGAGGTACTTTGGGCCACACATCTCAGGATTTCACAGCCTTCCCATTTGGAAATTTCAATGTGCTATTTCTCTATTTCAACCCAACTCCACAAAATGCCACTGTACATTACTTTCTTTGGGCAAATGGGGATTTTAATCATTCTCTTTTTACTTAATTTTCATCGTCTGAAGGGCTTCCTGCTCCATTTGCCACAGTTAATATGCAAAACCTTCACTGGTAATGAAAGTCAAACTTCTCTTGTTCTCTCCACATTGCAGTGTTTAAAGAAGCTAAGCAGTTCTACCCTCATTAAATTAGGCTCAGACTGGAGACAAGAACTACAGACTTAAAAAACACAGATGCAACATGATAGATTAGTGTTATATCTTAATAGAACACATGTGTCATAAAGCAGGAGCATTAGTCCAATTAGCAAGTGAGTCTTCCACTTGGGTTCATCTTTCCTGCCTGGCAAGTAGCAAAAGGACAGCAATTTGGAGGATGGCATTTATCAAAGCCTTCAGATAGAAGTTTCCACTTTAATGACATGACCTGCATTTATTTAACAAAGACTTATCAAAAGTGCAGCCACTGAATTGGGATTTTTCTCTGGGTAAAAGTTACTGAAATCCACTGTAGGTATATCTACATTGGAGTTTTAATGTTTCCCCCAAAATACATCTTACTTTTTGCTTGAAAACCAGCAATCATAAGTGATGCCCTTTTAGGCGTCCCTTACCGCCTTGTTGTTTCTGTCTTGCTTCCATATCAGTCTGATTAGTAAGAGAAAGGAAAGGGGATTAAAAAAATGTTCCAGATTTGCCTGGTGTGGATGTCTGAGATCCTGTCAGAAGGAAGTGTGTGAGGAGGTGAGGTAGTGTAGGTCAGGAGTCTGCGGGCATGATGTTCTGCTTAGGTAAAACAAAACTCCTGTCACTGAGTGTAAATTAACAGAGCCTGCCTGCAGGGGAGTCCTGGTCTTTGTGTGGCTGATTAATGTCAGCTGTGTAAGCTCAACACCCCAGCAGCTGAGTTGGCCCTTGGAACAGGGAGCTGAGAGAGGAAGGCATCTCTTGCTTATGAGGCCAGAGCCAAGCCCAGGGCCTTTGCAGGGAAACCTGCAGACCTGGCATATAGGTGATGTTGTAGCTTTTACCTATCTGCCTGATTAAGGAAACATGGGCAGACATTCAATGTACTTTCCTGGATGTTGAGGTGTGGCTTAAGAGGTAGAGCACCAGCTTTGAATGAAATAGCCAAATGACAGCAAGAGGTCCTGAGTTCAAGCCCTAGTACAGGTACACAATACATACACATACACACACATACACACACACACACACACACACACACACACACATAAATCAATGCAGTTTTCTTTGTGGTCTTGATACTAAGGAATGGCAGGTATAAAATCAGCCCTTGCCTCTTCTAATCCAATCCTGCTTCAGAGTAGTGAGTCAGACAATACCACCTGATCTTTCTTATTAACTGAACAAGTGAAATGCCTAGGTGCAGATCTGAAGTCCCCAGGGAGCTTGAACAAGGAGAACAGCAAACATGAAGCTTTGCCTGTGGTCATCCATGCTTGCCTAAAAATGCTGATGGCACCTGGCAAGTTCCTCAATTCTGGGTTTATGCATCAATGAGATGAGGTTGGGAGTTATCAGCACTTGCTCTGATGAGCCCACGTTTCCTCCTAGCCTTTCTTATTGCAAAGCGGGGGCGGGGGGGAGTACCATATGTTGGGAAAGCAATTCAGATCCACAGGGAACATGAATAATTTGCAAATACACGTAGTGTATTTATGTCAGTCATGGTTATGTTTCTGTAAATGCACCTTCAGGCTTTTAGATGTGTGTTGAGAGGGCTGAATCCATCCAGCCTGCTTGTAGGGCACACAGCTCTGACACCCAGGCAGGGCTACTGGTTTCCAGATGAAGACCCAATCACCTTTGCTACCCCTCCATGTACTTACCCCAAGAATTTTTGTGGAAAATTTCCTCTTGCAGCCATTCCAAAACCCAGTCAAGAAAGCATCCCTGAAACCCCTGCTGGAGAGCTGGGGTTCAAGGTCAGCAAGAGAACAGGAAAGCTCTCTTGTTTTTAATCCTAATACAAACAGAATTAGATGGTGATGCTTATATATCCCAGGGTAGCTCTTTTGAAAGACAAATAAAAGTAAATGATGGAACTTGGAGAAAAAATGGACTCCCTGGAATGAAACCAAGGACAAGCTCTCCATGTTGACCTTTTGGTTAAAGCCACATAATGTAATTTATGTCAGACCCTCCAGATATATGATTTTATTGGTTTGCTGGGAATTTGGCCTTAAGGGAAATTGTATATTGGGAAAGTAAAATGCTTAAATCTTATTGTTGCCAAATGCCTGCCCACTTGGTGAGGTATTGCAATAGAAAAAAATCTCATAGCTAAGCCTATCCTCTGTAAACTTATATTCTGTGGTTCTGTGACTCACAAAAGACATTTACAGATGTTATCATAGCTAAAGACCTCTAACTGATAACTGTCTACATTAAGAACTTTACAATCAGAATGCTGCTTTTCTGCCTACAAACTTCATTTTTCCTTCTTATAAATCTTAATGACTACAGCAAATTTGAGGTTTATCAACCATTCTGAAGAGCTCAAATCCTCTAATGAAAACAGTTAAATCAGTCTGCAGGCCAGATACCAATCCAATTATCATTCAGTAATTTCTTGGCTACAATGGACATTTCCTGGTTGATATGTTTCAGTTTTAATACATATTAAAAGAAAAAATTGTATTTTGATAATAAAATGTATTTCTTAGTATCCTGGAGGTGGAAAGCTCCTTCAACCAGATCTGACTTTCTTGATTGGTGGCTCGGGCTTTATAGGTACTTAGATTTCTCTGGATTCTTTCTGACCTCAAATACTCTCATGATTTTGCATGTTACACTGATGACCCTCGACATTATAGCTCTGGCTTGGGCCTCTTCTCTGAACTGTATATTCACCTACTAACTTCTCCCTTGATATATCCATTGAAGATCAGATGTACATTTAGGTCATGAGTTATGGGTCTTTCATACAAAACTATTTTTCAGTTGCTCAGGCCACAGCTGAAGAGTCATCCTGGATTCCTCTCTTGGTCCAACTCCCCATATCCTGCCAGATACACAGTAAAGAAGCTACCTCCAAATTTAGAACATATTTTGGGTCTCTCACTGCTCACTATCAGAGTGTTCAGAAGAGATCTTCACCCATTCCTTTCTCACCAACCCCAACACTGTCCACATGTGTTCCAGCTGCCATTATCCCATGCCTATATTACTGCAGGAGGATGCTGATTGGTCTCTTTGCCTTCTTTCTGGGTGGCTAGCTGCTCCCAATCAGCAGCTAGGGTATTTAAACCATATTCCTTGGATCCCTGTCTCTAATCTTCTCGTGGCTTCCAATACCCAGTACCTAATACAGTAGAATGTTAACCTTTTCAAGCCATGTAGGACTTTCACGCATTGCTAGAACTTCTAGCACCTAAAATGTTGCCTGGTGAAATCAAAATCAATATTTGTTGAAGTAATTAATCAATCAATTCGTTAAATTCTATTTCTCTTTAAGTGGCACACAGAGGTTACCTGTGAGGTCTATTAGCATCAGAGAGTTTTTCTTAAGAAATTTGAGAGAAGTTATGGATTAAGAATAGCCAAGATGCATTGCATTCATATACTGACATATTGAACTGAAACCTCTTTGTATAACTATTTAAAGAAAATATTTTTAAAAGACTAACCAATTCATTTTGTTGTTTTATACCAATATATCCCCAGTTCCTTCAGCTTTTAATTCATTTGTATGTATTTTGCAAACTGAAGTTTACATGACTATAAGTTTACATGACTCTTTCTGTAGTGAGTTCTTTGAGTGTCCACAGAGCTGTAATATTTAGGACACAGCATCTGGCTACTTTCTCATCTGTTCACATTGTTACGTTCTCTCCTGTAGGTATCAACAGGAAAGTTGTGTACTCCCTGGCAGACTCAGCCAATGGGTTCTTCTCCATTGACAGCTCATCGGGCATCATTATCCTGGAGCAGCCACTGGATCGAGAGCAGCAGTCCTCCTACAACATCACCGTGCAAGCCACTGACCAGAGTCCCGGACAGGCCCTGTCCTCTCTGGCCATCGTTACCATCACTGTACTGGACATCAATGACAACCCCCCTGTGTTTGAAAGAAGGGATTACCTGGTGACTGTGCCTGAGGACACCTCCCCTGGCACCCAAGTTCTTACTGTTTTTGCTACCAGTAAAGATATTGGCACAAATGCTGAGATCACTTATCTCATCCGGTCAGGGAATGAACAAGGAAAGTTTAGGATCAACCAGAAAACAGGTGAGTTACCAGCAACCTACTTAGAATTCAAGGCTTTGCCGTATCCTGCTTTCCCTTCAATCTCAAATCAGACTTCTTTATAGGCTGTCTGCCCTCTTACCTCCATCACAGGGGCAGCAAGTCCTGGCATCAGGACCTGCCCGGAGAGCTTAGAGTGGCCTCCCACACTTTATTTATGAGCACGATGGCCCTTCCAAATCCAAGCTCACAGTTGGGGCTTACTGGAAAAATACTCTAACCCAAAAGTGGCTCCAGGATTTCTAGATGGTCTCCCATCTAGAAACAACTCCGGTTGAGAAGACAAAGCAGTTTTTATATTCCAAACCCAGGCGTTTATTTGGCTCATTCTTTTCAGTGTGTATCTCTATAAAGATATGTTAGGGTGAGCCTTCATTCTCCATACTCATATTACTAACTACTCTGTGATCACCAGCAGAGCAGACAGACATTCAGGGCCTACTGGCCTCCCGTCCCTGGTGCCCACAGTATCTGTCAACTGGCTGGATCTGACGCCATGTTTGAACTGTGCTCACTCCTGGTCAAAACATCATTATCGCTTACCACACACTGTTTTAACGCTGTAGAATCACCAAGGAAGCAAGGGCTTAGAACACCAAACAAATACAAGGTAGCCCTCGTGCTTCAGTTCCATCAGTGAGCTAATGAAAATGGAAATTTGGAAAAGAAGCTTGGGTATCATTTCAGGAGTATGCACAGTCACTCTTGTATGTGTATATGGTGTTTGGATTTCTATTTGAAGGCCTATTTTTGATTATTTTCATTTGTTTACCAATTCCTCCTATGAATCCTCCAAGTGTGTCCCATTTTGCAGATAAGAAAAGGGGGTCTTTTATACCTTCTGGCCTTTGGACCTATTTCTCTCATTACTCAAAGAGGATGCACCTGTTATATATGGTGGCAAAGGAAATCCAGTCTTCTTCAGATAGTCTATGCCACAGAAAAAGAAGCCATCTTAATTAGCAATGTCTATTTAACATGAAACATATACTAGATGCCTATTAAGTCATTCAATATTTGTTACATTTTCTGAATGAGGAAAACAGCTTTGGAGAGGTTAAATAATTGCTGGCTAGGAACAGGGTCATATGATCAGATATGCATATCTCAACTCAGTCTTGGTCTTCGTGGGTCCACTTGAGAAACTGAGATGCTTGCCCCTGCTCCCAACTGCCTAGAGATTTCATGTTGCTTGAAAGATGATCATTGCTCTGGGGTCTTGTGTGATGGATAGCCGTGCTTTAACAGACAGCTTTAATCAGACTCCTGGAATGCCTTCAGAGAAGTACTAAATAAGCAAACTCCTAAATATCTAAACTTGGCTTAAAAGGATGTTATAAATATTACCACAATTACGAAACCGCTGACCACTGTTTTTCCCTAATCGAATCTAAAGGTCCCATTTTTCTTCAAAGGGGGTGTTTCTGTGTCTGACGTCTTGGACTATGAATCGTGCAAAAGATTTTACCTGGTGGTGGAGGCTAAAGATGGAGGCACCCCGGCGCTCAGTGCTGCAGCCACTGTCAACATCAACCTGACAGATGTGAATGACAACCCTCCCAAGTTCAGCCAAGATGTCTACAGTGCTGTCATCAGTGAAGATGCCATGGTGGGGGATGCTGTCGTTTTGGTAGGTGCCAAAGGGGGTCTGGATATCTGACACTAATAATCCTCAGAGTATTAAAATTAGCAAATACTGTCTTGGACTTTCTTTCCATTCCTATCAGAATCCTATGTCACTGAGGTCTTTCACCAGCTTCTCTGGTTTGTATGTCAGAAGATGTCTGATAACCCAACTTATATCAAGGCATGAGCTACTGAAAACTGCTTTTCTTCCCAGAGTATATAGTTTTTCAATAAAACTAAACAAACTATGGAATGAATTGGAAAGATAGACTCTGCTCATTTGTGAATTTAAGTGAAAAATTATTGGGTGGCTTCAAGCTTACTTTGTTTTTAAGACCTATCATACAGAATGGTAAGTACAATTATTAATAGTGGATTGTATGCTTAAAAATCGCTGAGGGTAAATTTCAAATGTTCTCACAAGATATAAGATATAAGTTTAATTAGCTTGATTTAATTATAAATCACAGCATCTCTGTATACCACAAAGATACAATTTGTCCATTTATAGTAAAAATTATTAGGTGGCTAAGGTTATAATAAAATTCTATCCTTCTTGACATCCTGTAGGAACACAGAGCAGGACAAATGAGAATAAGTTGAGACTGACCAGCCCCTCTCAGAGTGGCTCTTGAGTAAGGAATTTTTTGTTTTTTGGTTTTTTGCAATAGCATTTAGCACAAGCCATGACTTCTGAGAGCTTAAGTCCTATCTTAGGCTACAAATTACATTGAGGAAAACATGAGATAGGACAGAACTGTTCCATCCATCCATCTCTTCTCTGGTTTCAACAGGGTCAGGTGTACAATGACTGCAACTTGGAGTCCATGCAGTCCATATACCAACTGGTGGGCCTCCCCGGCTCTGATTCCTTCCAAAGTAGGCCAGTGTGTCTGCTGGGTAACACAGGGAACTTCCTTATATGGAAATGCCTATGTTTAGAGAATGCCTGATTCTTGTAGAAATTTACAAAGAAATAAAATAGGGCTCTAGGACAAGCACTGCCCTCCTTCATCCAAGCCATTATCCCCTCCAGTGGGGGTTCTTCAGTTATTACAAGTAGAGCTTCTAGAGCACTATCAAACCTGGAACCCTCCATTTCTCCTGTCACCTCTTTTCTGTTTTGTTCACTTTCCATACAGTTAATAGCAGAAGACATAGACAGCCCGCCCAATGGACAGATCCGCTTTTCCATTGTGAGTGGCGATCGGGACAATGAATTTGTTGTGGATCCTGTCTTGGGACTTGTGAAGGTTAAGAAGAAATTGGACCGGGAGCAGGTAAGCTAGTTAGGGCTAGTTCCCTTCCCATTGACACCTTCATCTTCCATTGAACTCAGCAGCACCCTCTCCATGATTATATTCATAGCAAAATTCTCCATTCAAAATAATGAGTGAACAATGAGACAAATTATAACATCAAATTCTTGGGTGAAGGTTTTGAAACAATTTTCTGCCAATAATAGTTGTTGGCAATTTTTTGTATGTGTGCTCATGACTGAGGCTTGAACTTAGAACCTCACATTCTTTAATGATTTTTCTGGTGCTCTGCCAGTACTGGTGCTTTAACTCAGGCCCTCATACTTTCTAAGGCTTTTTCTGCTCTACAACTTGAGCAGTACCTCCACTTCCAGCTTTTTGCTGGTTAATTGGAGATAATCTCATGGACTTTTCTGCCCATTGGATTCAAACCACAATCCTCAGATTTCAGCCTCCTGAAGATTTATATGCATGAGCCACCAACACCTGACAGTTGACAAATTCTGATTCATGGAGGTTTTAAAGAAGAGGGAATTTTGTGCTTCTGTGGGAGACCTGATAAATAATACCTTCAGCATTAATATCCTGTAGTCCCAACTTCATGAGGAACTTTAATCTTGCCAAGCAGATACAGAAAGACCACTTGAAGGCAGATAGAACAGAAAAGGATGATACAGAAAATTCTTCTGCCAAAGTTAAGCTAAGTTTCTAAATATAGTTTTCCTTGACTGGAAAAATATGTCCAAGAACAAATAAAATATAAAAGCAGATGATATGATACAACCCCAGAAATATAAAAATGATTGCTGTGTTGAACAAAGGCTGGTAGCCAAGGTTCTCACTAGGAGTGCTTTCATTCCCTGTGGGATATTTGGCAATGTTTAAAGATACTTTGGGTTGGCACAAACAGGCAGAGGGTAATCATGGCTTCCAGTGGGTAGGAATCAGGTTTATTGTCACCTCTTTTTACCCTGGCAGGTGTCTGGATACTCTTTGCTCATCCAGGCAGTTGATAGTGGTATTCCTGCAATGTCTTCAACTGCGACAGTTAACATCGACATTTCTGATGTGAACGACAACAGCCCACTGTTTACACCTGCCAACTATACTGCTGTGATTCAGGTAAGCAAATCTTGCCTGCCAGGAATGTGTCTGTATACATTCTGATGCCTTCCTTTGTCTTAGTGAATTAGAACTACTAAAACAAAATACCTTAGACTAACTTATGAGCAATGTAAGTTTATTGCTGATAGTTTAACTTCATAATAACTCCACGGTCAAGGCTTTCTCAGATTTTGTGTCTGGTGAGAGCTTGTTTTTCACTTGCTAATAGTCACTTCTAGCTATATTCTCATACAACAGAAAGAACAAACAAGCTTCTTGGGCCTCTACTAATAGGACATAAATTCTACCTGAGGCTTTTAATATGATCACATTGGGAATTAGGATTTAGGAAGCACACAAATATTTACACAGTATTATTATTACTTAATATTGATTTATCCACTCACAGGATAAGTATGAAGAAAGCCTGATCTTTCCACCACAATTGATGTCCAAATATTAATAAGTTATCAGACTGGTTCTTTCAAGTGTTAGATGCTTAAAGAGCCTCACCAGCCCCACACCCACTGAAGAAGGTTCATGCTGGCTGCACTGACCTTGGAACCTGTAAAGTGAGCTATTGAAGGAGCTAAGGATCTGTGAAATTATATGGTTTACCCAAGAGCCCACAGCTGGGTAGTGGCAGAATTAAGATTCGACTGAGTCTATCAGATTGAGTCTGTCTTCTGCAAATATACCTAAATACATACATGTATTCTTCCCACAATAAGAACATGTTCTTTTTAATTAACTTTTCAAGCAATTTTGTGCTGTTTTAGCAGCGAAGAGAGATTGATATGAACCATATCATCTGTCAAAAGAAGATTGATTGAGTCTCGTGATAGAGCTACAACTCACTACAATTAATCTTCCATAAACAATTTCTTAAGCATTTTAAATTCACATGCTCTTTAAACCTAGATTACAAAGATGAATCTTCTCATTTATTTTTATTCATGAGCACACTATAAGACATTGAACTTTCTTCCCAGTATTTCTAGAAACAGCAAGATCAACACTAAGAGGTCAGAATACTGTCAGTATTTGGGGACAACATAGATTGATGTACGTGTCTTGGGGACCCACAGTTATTATCTTATCCAGTGTAGTCTCACAGTTATAGGAATTTCTAGGACTTTGTATGAAGGTACAATTAGAGTGGCCACAGAGAGACAAAGCATGCACATTTTCCCTTGTATGTAGAAGGCACATTTAGCTTATAAAATTATAAGTAAGGGCTGGGAAGGTGGCTCAGTGGTAGAGCGCTTGCCTTGCATGCATGAGGTCCTGGGTTCGATTCCTCAGCACCACATAAGAAAAAAAAAGAAGAAAGCCGGAAGTGGTGCTGTGGCTCAAGTGGTAGAGCGCTAGCCTTGAGCTGAAGAGCTGAGGGACAGTGCCCAGACCCAGAGTTCAGGCCCACAACCAGACCCAAAAAAAAATTATAAGTAAATAAACTGTATGTAAGTGCATACAAATATATTAACTGAAACAGTAGATTCAAGTGAGAACCTCAATAAAATAAACACCAGGAAGTAGGCATTAGAAACCGGTAAGTAAGCCAGGCCCAAAGAAACATAGGTCCCATGGTTTCCCTTATTTGCAATATCTAGTATATCTATGAGTCAAGCGGAAAAGGTCAGATAAGGTGATGTCAGGAAAATGAACCTTCAGATATGTATTTTAATGTTTTTTTCTTTCATGCATGTGTTTCTAATGCATTTATAAGATTATCTCTTTGTTGCTTTGTATGTCCCTCCCCCACAG
>NW_012267330.1:3972958-4002697 GCF_000151885.1 Dipodomys ordii | reverse complement strand
ATACAAAGCAACAAAGAAATAATCTTATAAACACACATGCTTTTCATAAATCCAATTTAGCACATAAACCCTGAGTGGGCCTCCTCTCTGAGCTACAGGGTATCATAGTCACCACCTATCTAACCCCAACTCACTCATTCCTTCAACCGATATCACTAGAAGACCAGGAGAGCTTCCTGGGTGAAGGCTGCCTGGGGTGCAGGCTGTGGTGATGCTGAAGTCCAGTGGAGCGAGGAAAGCAATCCTCGAGATACTAAAAGATTGCTTCAGGATTTTCAAATGGGGAAGATAATCTTTGACCCAAGGAAGAACCACACCATTCTCTATATTTCCTTTAGGGGGGGAGGCAGAGAGTTTTTGCAAAATAATGTTTGGAAATATCCTCCTGGTTTCCAAAGATTCTAATAAATTTAAGGAATTGCTTCCTCCCTTCTTATTCTCAAGTTGAGATATGTGTGGCCTCCATTCTCTCCCTTGGAAAATTACATGGTACAATTATGTTTCAGGGATGAGTTGTAAAAGCCCCCATTTTTCAACCTAGTATTTGCCTCTGTATGTTGACTGAGAAGTAGCCAAGCACAGTCCTTCAAAAATGCCTGATCTTGTAAGTTGAGTCACAGCACTGGGCATAATCATATTGTGGCAAAGGTAAATGAGTGCCTTCCCAACTCAATAAGGTGAGAAGAATTCTACCACAGAAAGGCTAGAGAGAACGTATTTCCCCAGAGCTCTTTAGGTAAATACACATCAATGAGAGCAGATGGAGGGCAAGGTACACTCTGCACCATCCTTGGACTTCAGGCCTGTTCCACACAAAATCCTGTGCTCCCACCTGCAGAGTGTTTGTCTCCTGGGGTGGTTGGGATGGGCAAGGCTAGGCAAGCCTAGATGGAAATCAGGATGTCTGTGGACAACAGAAGACATGATAACATCACAGGGAATCCCTTCTACTGAGACCTTGGCTTTCCAGCATCACATTTTCAGCTGGTAATGATGGGTTTTTAAATGTGCAGAGGTATAATTTTTCTCTTCCTTTTCACTATACTCTTATGCAGGAAAATAAGCCAGTGGGCACCAGCATCTTGCAGCTGGTGGTGACAGACAGAGACTCCTTTCACAATGGGCCTCCCTTCTCATTCTCTATTTTGTCGGGAAATGAAGAAGAGGAGTTCGTGTTGGACGCTCATGGAGTCCTTCGGTCAGCAGTAGTCTTCCAGCACACAGAGTCTCCGGAGTATGTGCTGTGTGTCCAGGTATAGTTTGTCCTCTGGGCACATCGGTGTACCTTTGTCTCTTATGCTTATTTCTTTGCCTTTTAATTGGTTTTTCTTCATGGAGCAACTGTGAAGGAATGTTCCTCTTTTCATCCCAAATTCAATTTCACACCAGTAAAAGTGGCCGGTGTGTGCGTGTGTGCGTGTGTGCGTGTGTGTGTGTGTGTGTGTGTGTGTGTGTGTGTGTGTGTGTGTGTTGAAATGGAAGGAAGGGAAACACAGATTTGGAAGGACATTCCTGGAAGCTGTGCCTGGCAGATAGTCATAGATTTAAATATACATGTCTGAAAATTCCAGAGGCTCTAATTAGCCCCTGAAGACTTGTTTACACTTAGTATAATTTGCCAATTTCCCCACTTGGGGAAACTATCAGATATAACTGGTAGTGGGATTAAGCTATGCTATGACCTCTGCTTGTCAAGTCATCCCCTAGTGAAGAAGGAGGGGACCAAGATCCTAGGTCCTTGGCAGTCCTGGTATTGGTATTTCTGCAACTTAGCTCCCTACTGGTATTGGTCTCTGTGACAAGAAATAGGCCAGAGAGGCAGAGTAGCAGGTATGCAACAGGCATAAAAAGGAACAAAAAAGAAGATGACACATAATATAACCACGTAGGAACTTCCCATCAGCAAGATTGGGATCCCATCACCAAATTTGAATGACTTTTCCCACCCACTGGGGCCAAAAAGGGCAAGCTAAGGCCATCAGGAACAATGGTGATGCTAACTGTAATTCTGTGTATTTGCATAGCATTGGATTGTCTGTGCTATCTCTCTAGAAAAGTTGGAATTTATTCTACCCCATAAAAATATCTAAATTAGTAACTGCAGGTTAAGACCATGTCTCTCATCTCTCCAATAATAATAATATATAAATGATTTTATATCAATCACAGAGTAGAGACTTGAGGGCCAAGGCAAACTTGCAAGTGTCTTCTCACAGCAATGAATATAATTCTTTGCCCAAATTATCTAATTTTTCTAGTTGTTAGAGAGGAGGTATCATGTCTCAGATGTTGTAATCCCCATAGTGAGCCTTCTCCTCATACACCCTAATATGAAAATGTACCAAGTCCCTGTATCTTCTGCCTCCATAAGGTTCCTGTGTGTATTACTGTGTTCCCTTCACCACTACTTTATTCTCTACTACTTTATATACATGCTGTTACTATAAGAGCCTCCTAGGTGATTTCTCTGGCTTTGTTCACCCCTCTTGGGCTGATCATTTCACTTTGATTTTGTCCTGATAAGCAAACTATAGCCCTTAGGGCAAATCCTACCCTTACCAGCTTGTTTTTGTAAATAAAGTTTTACTGGAACACAGGCTCACTCATTCATTTACACATATTCCATGGCTGTTTCTAGACTGTAAGAACAGAACTGAGTAGTTGACAAGAACTACATAACCCACAAAGCCCAAAATTTTCTCTAGCCCTTAAACAAAAATTGTTGATACCCACCCTGAAATTTAAAAATAAAGTCAGTGCTTCTTTAGAGCTTGAAAACTTAGGGCCTGCAAGTTGGATTCTGGCTCCAGGCTTCCATTATTTGGGATATTGTGGTATGTAGGCACATGTCACCCTCCAGTCTTTCTCTGATCACAGGTCTACTGTCACTTTGTCCCAGCAGCTTCATGATTTGTGACCCCTAATATTATGGTGGCAAACACTAGTTAATCTGTGTGGTCCAAATTGTCCTCTGAGGCTCTCCATGGCTTGACTTCAAGTTCAATCTCCTGTACCAAACATAACTTCCCCAGGAGGTCTCAGCTTCCATTTAGGTAAAGTGTGTGGTGATGGTATTGATAAAAACAGCAACAGTCCTCTGAACTGTAACAAGCTAAGTATTTCTATTGGTTACACTTGGGTTGAGCACATTACAATCACTCTTTTAATTCCCACAAGAACCCTGTGAGACAGAAACTACTAGTATTTTGCTCATATTAAGGATAAAAAAATAGAAGCTCAGAGAAGTGAAGTAACTTCTTCAGTGCTAGCTATGGAGTGAATGTCAGAGCTAAGATTCCAGTTCTGTCCTGTCTGATACCAGACACTTGCTCTTACATTGCTTTCTCCAAGTAAGGATGCACATCCCCTAATCCTACCTGACCTGTAGGACACTAGAGCTCTAGCTCTTTAAACAATTGTTCCATGGATCCATCTGTAGAAATCTGCCCTTCTGAAGCTCCTCACCACTAACTGCTTCCATGTTGCGAGTGACAGGTGCTCACTAAAGGTCCATTGTTAGAGTGTTCCATCAGACCCTACATAAAGAAGGGAAAAAGTAGAAGCTTTTATAAGCTCTCTGTTTTTCCCTTTGGTGTGCCATTTTTCATTCTAAATCTCATGGTGTTATAATCCCATTGAAATGATGTTGCCTCTTAAATGCTCAGAAAAGTGCCATCTGGTCCAATCAACAGGAAAGAAACCAGCAGAGAACAGATTCCATCTCCAAGTCAGAATGCTGTTTTATCAGGCTTGCCTGTGGTTTCTGGCCAAAATAAAAGCAGGCCAGGCTGTTGTGAGCATGTTGTATGTTGTAACATCCCCAGCCTCCTTCTCCATTCACTCCCCCTGGCTTGATTATGTTGACACATTTTATTGTCCATAACAGAGTGTATACATGGAGACTGAAGATGATAAATCACTCCTCTTATTTAAGTGTACAGCCTCAGCATTTTTCAGAGTAGTGACATAGGATAGACAAAGAGGCAACCTACTGAAAAGTACCTCTATCTTCTTTGGTTTCTTTTTCATGATAGTGGCTGTTTTCTTAATTTCTTGCATCTCTTCCTCTTGGTTACCCTAGGCAAAAGACTCAGGCAAACCACAGCAAGTTTCTCACTCCTATGTTCGAGTGCGGGTCATTGAGGAAAGCACCCACAAGCCCACTGCCATCCCCCTGGAGATTTTCATAGTCACAATGGAGGATGACTTCCCTGGTGGAGTCATTGGGAAGATCCACGCCACAGATCAAGATGTGTATGATGTGCTCACGTTTGCCCTGAAGTCAGAGCAGAAGAGCTTGTTCAAAGTGAACAGCCATGATGGGAAAATCATTGCCCTGGGTGGGCTGGACAGTGGCAAGTATGTCCTGAATGTGTCTGTGAGCGACGGCCGCTTCCAGGTCCCCATCGACGTGATTGTGCACGTGGAGCAGCTGGGGCATGAGATGCTACAGAACACCGTCACCATCCGCTTTGAGAATGTGTCCCCTGAGGACTTCGTGGGGCTGCACATGCATGGGTTCAGGCGCACCCTGCGGAATGCAGTCCTCACCCAGAAGCAGGACAACCTGCACATTATCAGCATCCAGCCAGTGGCAGGCACCAACCAACTGGATATGCTCTTTGCAGTGGAGATGCACAACGGCGAGTTCTACAAACCAGCCTACCTGATCCAGAAGCTGTCCAATGCCAGGCGGCACCTGGAGAATGTGATGCGCATCTCAGCTATCCTGGAGAAGAACTGCTCTGGCCTAGACTGCCAGGAGCAGCACTGTGAGCAAGGCCTATCTCTGGATTCCCATGCACTCATGACCTACAGCACGGCTCGCATCAGCTTTGTGTGTCCACGCTTCTATAGAAACGTGCGTTGTACCTGTAATGGTATGTTAGCATTTCCTCCTATCTCCTGAGACTTTAGGCCTAGGCTGTATACCATCTCTTGTATACATACATCTAGTCACTCAGTAAACTATGTACCCAATAACTATGATGCACACTGAGGTTATAGGAGAGACAAGACAAGCCAATTCTCACTCCCAGGGAGCTTTAGCTTTGTTTGCAGCACAAATAGACAAGCAAGTCTCTGTGACAAGCATTGTTGGAAGTGCAGAATCCTACAGGAGGGTGTTAGGAGATGAACCTTCTACCTGGAGTGTCCTGTGCCTTGAGAAAAAAGTCAGGTAGGACTTCCGGGAGGAGTAGGAGAGTGTGTAGGGAAAAGGCAGCTTGCACGAAGTATAACAGAGACTTAAGAATGGAGGCTGGGGTGGGGGTGGGTGTTCACTGAGGACATTGAAAGAGCTTCCCATTTGCTAGAAGGAGATGATAGTGATGCCAAATAAGACTGAAGAGCAGACCAGTGATCACAGCAGGGCCAAGAACCAAGATGAAGAATATAGAAATTATACCAAGGCACAGGGAGATATTGGCTGGTTTGAAGTGAAAAACCGATGGGATTATCTCTGTCTTTCACCATGGCCTTCCTAGGGGAATGGATGAGCAGAGCCAGGCCAGGGGCAGGGAAACGAGTTAGGGAGCTGTTGCAGACAGTAAGGGCAGCTCAGTTGGCTCCAGTGAAAAATGAGGGCCAGATGTTTGGAAGCAGTTAAGGAATGTATTCGGTGCTCAGAACTGCAGAGATGGAATGGTTTGTATTTGTTGATGTCACTGTAATCATTGAATCTTGACCTTTGCTAGTCAAAGGCCAGAGCTGTACAGAGTCGCATGCCCATGATGTTCAGTGAGAAGAATTGCTTGTTCTTCCTCTTTTCTTCTCTGATCTATAGACCTATAAATTCATTCCACTCTTCTGAGAAAAATTGAACCCAGAGTTTTTCTATCCAGTGGGAACTTGGTCCACAGGGGGTATGGCCAGGGAGAGTCATTTGTATCCCTATAGGTAGCTGTAGAAGGCAACATCCTGGCAGGAATTTCCTGGTTGCAGTTTGAAGAAAGGATGACCTAGGGAACACAGATCCCTCCTGGAGATTTTGAAAGACCCTCCTGGCAACCCAGAAGACTGGGGCACTTGCCTTGAGGTGGGTGTCCAGTGACTTCCATTTGCACTGTTATCACAGAGTCAGTGCTGGCTGGACTTGGGGAATATGTAAATTAGCTATGAAGTAACTCAGAGCATACATGCCAGGTAAGATTGAGCTCTGGCAGATGTCAGCAGCATGCAGAATTTATGTATGCCAGCTGTCCAGATCTTGCCTAGACGCTCTTTGCAGGCAAACTGATTTATGTATCCAAGCTCTGCTAGGCCTTTCTGCAGTGATTAACAGCAGGGTTCAAAGGGGGGTTCAGGACAGGAAAGACATCTGAGAAACTGTACTGTCTAATTAATCTTTTTATGCACAGTCAGAGTGGAAGAAAAATCTATTAAGAAGGCAGTGTACTAGACACTAAAGATTTGGAGTGATAATCATGCACTTTCTGCCCTATTTGTTGGCTATGGCAAAGCAAGCTTGCCAGCACCTACTTACTATAGCACTGGCACAATAAGTGATGGAGAATAGAAAGCATAGTTTCTTCTGCAGCCTGAAAGCAGCCTCTGGAATTTGTACACAGAGTATTTATTTGCTGCATCTCTGCATGGATGCAAGTTCATATTTTTTCTTTTATTTTTTGTGCCAATCATAAGACTTGAACTCAGGGACAAGACACTGTTCCCGTGCTTTTTTGATCAAGGTTTGAGCCACAGATCCACTTCTGCCTTTGTTTGGTATTTAATTGAAGATAAGAGTCTCACAGACTTTTTTGCACAGCTGGCTTTGAACTGTGATCCTCAGATCACAGCTTCCAAGTAGCTAGGATTACAGGCATGAGCCACTGGCACCTGCTCATGTATTTATTTTAAATATGGATTTAAAAGAGCAATTTTGCTGAATGTGAAAGGGCTTTCTGGTCAGTTTATATGAGACGTGAATGTTTCAAATACAATATTTCCATGGTGATAGCCCTTCCCACAATTTCTGTAGTATCCATAAAGTTTTTTATTCCTAGTAAACCTAAAATACCAGAACTTTTTTTTGGTGCACCCCCTAGAGAGACTAGGGAGCCTTCTGAGTTTGAAAAGAAAGTATTTCTTCAATGACAGTTCTATGAATGGTTTGTCCCAGCTCTTAGCTTCTTCTCACCTTCAAGTCCTTCTTCTAATTAAACTATAACATAAAATCTAGAATTTGGTAGTAAAAGGAGTTCAAAATGTCATCCAGCCAAAAGCATCTTCAGCAGGTGATATACTAATGGTCACCATGGTAGGTGGGCATCTTACCCAAGGTCCTAGCACTGGTAGAGAGGCATGTTGACTTAGTATACAGAATCTATGCTGATTTTCTTGGTCCCTATTTTATTGTCTGATGCTATGATTTGAATCGACAACTGTTTCCTTCAGCCTCAAGTGTTGAAACTTGATTGTTAGCTCATAGCCTTTGAGGGGTGATTGGATCACAAGAGCTCTAATTTAATCAGTGGATTTTTCATTCTTAATAAAGTCATAGCTGAATGGGCTGTTAAGAGTTGCAGCCTAATTGGAGAAACAAGGAGCACACCTTCCAGGTTGAATCTTGTCCCTGGACCTTCCTTCTCTCTGTCTCTGCTTCCTGGCTGCTATAAAATAAGCAGCTCTTCTTTACAATGCCCTTCTCCCACGATGTCTTACCCCGAGTCATGGATGCAGATGAACATGGCTTAAGATATTTGAGAGCCAAAATAAAATTTTTCCATTTGTGCCAGTACTGGCACCTGAACTCAACACCTTTGGCTTCACTCATGCCTGGCATGAGGCACAGACCTACTTCTAGCTTTTTGGTGGCTAATTAGAGATAGGATTCTCATGGTTCTTCCCAGTCTGCCTTCCAACAATGATCCTCTGATTTTTGCTTCTTGAGTAGCTAGGAAAACAGGTGTAAGCCACAGGCACCCAGCAAAATCTTTCCTTCTTGAAATTGATTTGCTCAGGTATTTTGTCACAGTGACTAATATCTGCATCTGATTACAGGGCGTCCTCCTTTAAAAATGTGTCAGCACCTCAGAAATCTCACTGCAAGGTAAAGAAGAAATATCACTCGAGTTCAGGTGGCAAGCTCTTAGCTGTAAAAATAGTATTCCCTCATCTTTTCCAAAGTATCCTTTTAAAATAAGTACAATAAAGAATTGTCAGGGTTAGCTGTTAGTACTTTTAGGCATCTCCTCAGTTTTTACTTCTCTCCCCCACACTCATGTAACTGGTATTGATTGCTCATCTGTTTATCCTAAGAGGCAGACAGATTCATCGAACAGGTTTCCCACCTCTTGGTGGGATACTTAACATGGAATTGAGGTAGCTATCCATTCAGGGCTGTGTAGTAATGTTGAAACAGAGCTGATCTCCAGTCATTTATTCTCTTCTCAACTTCCAGCTCATCTTCTCATGAAGATTTTTAGTCCAATTATCATCATTAGAAACTTGAACCAAAATGCTGAATTGTGCTAACAAAATTAAAGCAGACTTGGAATTTAGTGACAAGTAAGCTCGTTAAATTCCATCCACCACCAGCATCACAGCATTCCATTTGAACAGAACTCAAGAGATGCAAACTTCTGTGTCACAGGGTCTCACATCCATGAGAGCTTGCACCTGAGCTGCAATCCACCTGCTTTAGGCTTTCTGTCATTGCTGGGATCACAGGTGCACACTATGGCGGAACCCCAGTTTTCCAGTTTTGCACCACTGTACCCCAGCTATCAGAAAGCTTCTTGACAACTTTTTCCCAAGCCAGTCCTCAAACTTCAGTCTTCCTGTTTTCAGCCTTCCAAGCAGCTAAGATTACTGGTGTGAGCCAACAGAGCTCTTACCTGACCACTTTCCTCAAGTATTTCTCATTGTGCCTTACTAACTCTGCACAGATTTGGAGGGAAGTTGAAAATCGTCCAGCTTAGTTTCCCACCGATTGCTGACATCCTGTTTACTGTATTTCTGGCCCAGAAATTTGACTAAGGATCAAGCATTAATTCCAGGTCTCACATGACAGCACTGATAAAAATCTTCTGCCTTGTATATCACTGCATTAAAATTTATCTTCTTATAACATCACACAACAGCATCCTTTACAGTCACAAGGAACCTGACTTCTCCAAGCCCTGCTCTCCAGAGAGCTGATGATAGTTGTTATGAGGCCTTGAATCCTTTTCCTAGCCAACTACCAGAGTTTCCTTTGCACCTTACCTTATGTGTTATGAAGACATATAGGTGGCTTCATGAGAACACAGAGGAGGAATAAAGCAGGGAGTCATCAGTTCTACTAGGAGTAGTCCAGGAAAGGCATTGCAAACAATACACTTGTAGCAACGGGTCTTTGTCTAGTGGGGGATACATTTTGAACAAAGAAAGTAATAAAGAAGTTTGAGTATCATTAGATTTGTTCATTCACTCAACCATTAGTCAAGTTCCATGTTACAGCAGGCTCTGGGTAAATTCATAGGCAAGGAGACTGGTGTGGGTCTCCTCCCCCTAGTGTAAGGAAGAGTATCATGGCCTCCAGCAGATGAAAGAGCTTGAGTAGGGCTGGATGAGAAAGAATCAGAATTGTTTGGGATGGAATCAGGGAAAGAGGCCATCATAATGCACTTCTAATGAGAGAGTAAGTGAAACTATTAATACTCCTTGGAGGCAGTATGAGATTTCAAAATGGGCCTTGATGAGTTTTTTAAAAGGAGAAAAAAATTCTGAAATCAGGCCTGCTCTTGGGCTGGGGTTTACTACTGTTCATTACCTGAGAAGAATGCTAATAGTATCCATCATGATGGGATTTGTTTTTTGTGTGATTTTTGTTTTTTGTTTTTGTGTACATGTATGTGCCAGCATTGGGCTTGAACTCAGGGCATCAGCTCTGGCATAGCTTTTCATCTACCACTTGAGCCACATCTCCACTTCCAAATTTTTGGTAGTTAATTGGAGATCAGAGTATTTCCTGCTGGTTTCAAATCATGATTCTCAGATCTCAGCCTCCTGAGTAGTTAGGATGACAGACATAAACCACCAATGCCTGGCTTCCACTATGGCTCTGAATCCCCTTCAGTGTTGTCCTTGAATGCTGAGAGAGTTCTATCCACAGTCCAGAAGGTTTTATTTTCCCTTCACCAGGTATGTGTCTCTGCAGATCTCTCATCTCCAGCCATGTGAATCCCAAAGTGCCAGGCAGGAGAGGGCTGGCACTGCTTCGCAGTGTGCGTATTCAGTGGACCCCAAGGAAGAGGTCTGGAATGAAACTGCACTCAGCCTTTAGTGAAATCATATATAAAAACTGGCCAGGTCAGGTAAACAGTGTTCTGGGAGAGACTTTGCTTCTGGGAGAACCACAGTAGATCACTGCGGAGCTGAGAGTTTGGGTGAATGTATTTAAAACTTCTTACAGGCTATGAATTAAGAAGGCAGCTCCTTGATTTATGTGGCATTAACCAGTGCAGGGCATACTGACAAAGCATGAGTCCTGGGTGTGGGATGTGTACAGTTAGTTATTGGATTCTTCAATGTAATGAGGCTGTGACATAAATCAAGAAGTTGAGTCTGCTTCAAGTGGCAGCGTAATAATCATTGCTAGATGCTGATGTATTGGGCCAATGGCATAGACATGATCTAGGGGATTGTGAGGATGCTGTGGAGATGAAGAGAATCATAAATATGCTAGTGAGACCCTTCTAAAACTTTAACAGGACTACCCTTCTCTTTGCACACCCCGAAATGCTAAAGCTTCTCCTCAAATGGGTCATCTATTGTCAGTGTTATAAAAAAAGATTTAAATTTCCTCCCCAAACAAACCTTCAGAAGATAAGAAACCTTGTTTCAGACAAATCTGTGCATATTCCTCCTGGTTCAGAGGCTATGGGTAAAGGCTATGGTGGTGCAGATACTCAGTCATGCATGCCCTGCCATACTGATGGGTAAAAGTCTCCAAGCCTAATTTTATGTCTCCACAAATCACCGTACACATTACAAATCTGATTCTAAAAGGACAATGAACGAGTTACACATGCAGTCAGATCTTTGCTGTGTTGCCAAGCCAAGTTAGTGGTTACAACTTTAATATCTCATTCAAGTTTTTTTCTTTACAAATGGCTTTCATCAACACCTGATATGATATTCATGATATTCATGATCCATTAATATTCATGATGGAGAATCATCATTCTTATTTTCCTAAACAAACAAACAAAAAAGCCAAGACTCAGAAGAGCCAAGAAATATGTTCAAGGCTACAGTGCACAAATCAAATAATGAGCCAGGGCCATATTCCAGATCTTTAGTTTATCTCTTTTATAATATTTTTTATTGTAAAGATACTATACAGAGGGGTTACAGTTACATGAGTAAGATAATGAGTACATTTCCCATGGAGCATTGTTACTCCCTCCTTTGTTTTTCCCCTACACTCCCTTCCCTCCCAACCTTCTCAACTCCTCCATACCTCCCCTCAAAGTTGTAAAGTTCTTTTTCAACATAGTGTCTTGTATATCTCATTATTATAATGGGTCTTAAGTCAGTACTCTTTCCTATACTATACCACCTTCCCTTAGGGGCCTGGGAATGGGGAATAGAGTTTAGTCTGCTTGTCTTTAGTTTTCACCGGCATTAAAAAGGTCTTGTTCTGCCCTGGAATACAGTAAATGGTGTTGTTTGGATTGATAAAGTAGCACATCTCCTTTCGTACATTCTCTGGAACCAAACTGATGTATGCTTAGAAGAGTGTGGAGCCTGCAGGTCCATGAGCCTCCTCTCCCCAAGCTGTCACTGAACACAGCACAAGTTCATTAAACCCAGATTACTTCATGACAGTTAATAAGATAAACTTCCTCCCAGAAGCCAACAGGAGTTAACAGTGTCAGCTCTTAACTGGTACTCAGGGGCTGACAGAGTACCTTCTGCCACTAGAGGGAGGGTTTTTAAGGCTCTTAGTATACAGGTATCCCTGACAAGCGATGATATAAATAGGTGAGTTCTAAACTCTAATTAACTAATTAGCATCCATACAGAATTTGACTGGAAAAAGGCTCACCCCAAAATTATCTTCTGGGCCCACCTGAGATCCTTAGGGATATATGACAATTTTCAGTGTTGCCAAGTCCCTATGATAACATGTATTTCAAAGATATCTAATTTCATATGATAGTTTATAGAGAGGAAAAGATTGCAATGTTGAGTATGGAGAATATTTGGCTTTTGTGAAACTCATTTTTCAATAACTTGGCAAGTTTTTACTTCAGTTTGTGGTCTTGAACACACCTGCCCTCAGCTCAGAGAATGTTGAAGCTATCTCACTTTTGAAGCCTAAACTGCCTTTGTACTTCCTGGAGCCCTAGAGAGAGAGCTGGGGCTAGAGCAGCAACAGAGGCAATTGCCTCCATAAGTCTGGCTGAGCACAGCCCAGGCTGGAACTCAGGGGAAGCCCCGAAGGGTTTTAAAGCATCAAAATACAATTCCCTGCAAAACAAACAAACAGAGAAAAAGTACCTGTCCTCTTACTCCTAAAAAGTCTATTAAAAATAACAACAACAAAAGAACCAAAGTCACTGGCTAATAAGATAATATTTAAGTGTACAGTTCTAATACTTCTATTGATATTGTTAATTTTAGAATGTACTTGTCATACTAGTTATATTAATTTTTAATATATCACAGAGTTGCATTTTTACAGGGGGAGTTAAATCTAGCATAAACTATTCATTAGTGACTGTGACTTAATTACACGGGTTGATGTGCATTAATTATATATGGAAAAGAAGAAGAAGAGCTCAATCCAGTTGCTGGTATAAGTGGTGTGTGCTTGAATCCAAATGTCAGAGGTTTGGGTGGTCAGGTGAAAAGCTCTGGTTGACCTAGTCTTCTTACTCAAACATTCTCATCCTATAAGCCTGAATAAAAACCTTTTCTTCCTTAGGAAGATATATTATGTACTCTCAAGACAAAGAAGTGTTCTTTTCTGGACTTCCTTAGTACTCACTTGGCTCTGTGAAAGTGGGCTGTTATTCATATGTGGTATTCGTGTGTTTGTATGTTTGTACCATTTCTTGTCACATATGCAGGTCTTTTGCCTCATTGGATTTAACCAATTACTTTATTGAATTAATATTTTTCATTTTTGTTGAATGCATGATTTCAAGAAACTACTTTTTTGTTGAATGAATATGCTTTAAGTTATTTTAAAAACTGGCTCTCAGAGCTTCTTAAAGTGGATTATGAGGTGGTCAGACAGCTGTTTTAAGTTCCATGAATATTGATGAAGATGTGACAGGAATAAAGATCTGGAGGAAAGAAAATGGGGGGAAAATGTATTTCAGGGAGCTTGGATCTTCTAAAACCATTTGTGAAGATCACTTTAAATTTTCAGTTTGAGAAATGCCTTCATCTTCTAACGACTTTGAAAGCTGGATCCGTGCCAAAAGTACCTTTTACAACAGAACTTGAAACCAGTGGAAAATAGGATTTATGAATTCTGAGTTTGCTTGTGCTTCTTATATTGCTCCTTTTGAGAATTAGAGTTCTGAAAATGTTTGTATGTAGTTAGTATTACGTTTCTGTTTCGCCCACACAAAAAATTGATGGTGTTATGGGATGATTTGCTTACTAAATGAGAAGAGCCCTGGTGTCGGGGAATGTGCTAATGGGCCAGCAGCCCTGTCCAGGGAAGGAGACAGGCACTCAAGTCCAGTGAGTTGTGGCTTCTTAGGAAAGGGGCAGCCTCTGGGGCTGATGCCATTCCATGTAGGAAATAATTATTTCAATTGTGAGCTCTTTTTAATTGGAGTCTTTCTTTGTAGAGTCCTTTTACCATGTAAACCCTGGCCATACTGAACAGATCCTAATTACACTCAAAACACCCAGGATCTTTGAAAAGAGCCCTTCCTTCAGTGGACCTCTGTCTGCCTCCATCACAACTCACTTGGGGCCTGAATTCTGCCTTAATCACTTCATCTGCTTCCCAGGATTCCCCTTCTGTGAGATTAGCCTTTCATCTTACTGGGTTGTGATCATCAGACAGTTAAAAATGAAACCTTCCATTGCCCAACATAATTCTATTTTTGAGAGCTGATCAGACACACTTGCAGCTAACCAATAAAATAGCACGTAGCAAGCGGGATTAGGAAGCAATGTGAGTTGTGCTTGTACCATTTAAAATTAGTCACACTTGTCTTTAGGGCTGCCTTGTTTTTTTATTTCCCCCTCTCAGGATCAGCAGATAACATCTTCTGCACTCTTCCCTTGAGATTTTCAGGGCAGACATGATGGTCCAAATCCAAACTCAAGCGATACAGGGAAAAGGCCACCAAGATGTGGGGCCTGTATCCCAGCAAATAGCAGAAACTTGACATGGTAATCTTTCTTCAGCTATAATTGGTCTAAGAGTAACGTGTGCATATTTTAGCTGAAAAGCAGAGCTGGTTTTTTTTTTTTGCACCTAACATGGTTTGTGTGGGCAGTGAAATTACAGCAGATCGAGATATGTGTGGTGAGCTTGCATACAGGGTGAAGCCCAACGGGGTGCCCCTGCTACTGGACAGCCATTTTGTTTCAGCTCAGAACCAGCTCCTGAAACATTCGTGTATTCCCTGAAATGTGGGGGAAACATTTTATGTACTGATTGTTTGTACTCCCCCTTTCTCACAGGAGGAGTATGCCCAGGGTCCAACGATCCTTGTGTGGAGAAGCCATGTCCGGGAGATATGCAGTGTGTAGGATACGAAGCCAGCAGGAGACCGTTCCTCTGCCAGTGCCCACCAGGAAAGCTTGGAGAATGCTCAGGTGCAGAATGGGTGGGATGATCAGGGTCTAATTTTGTACTTTTGAAATGCATGCCCTTCAAGAAGACAATGCTGTGTGCACACAGCACTTTCCTTCAGGATAGAGCATAGCTAAGATTCACTCTCACATTTCCTGGGGACTGGTCACCACTGTAGTCTGTGTTGAGGAAACATGCAAAGATGAGACTCCTTAAACAAAGGGCGACCACAACATGTGTTCTCAGCTGTGCCACACAACTGTTAGGAGTGTGGCATTATGGGAAATAGGGACTGTTGGGTGGACAGAGGAGACAAAGTATGTGTGACATGGATAGCCACAAAACAGAGGTCAACAGTGGTAGGACTGAGGCAGTCTCATTGACTTCCCATGGAGCAAACCCAGCCAAAACACCCCAGTAAGCCAGAGCTCTGCTGGAAATGGACAGCTAGCGACATGTGCCAAAATGAAACATGCTTTTCACTGCATCATATAGAAAAAAAATAGAGTACTTATTTTAATTCCAATAACCTCCTGATCTTCCCTCAAATTCAAGACTTCTTTAAATTCATGTACACTCTACCCATTTGCTATAATAATAGTATTGTTCATTTTGGGGGGGTACCAGTAGAATCCTCTTTTTTTGATAACATCTGTTTTAAGTACAGTTGTGCTGGTACTAGTTTCAAAATCCAAGAAATATTTATTAGGTAATGATAATAATAATTATAGTGTGAATCAAAAATACATGTGACTTGTATGTGCAATGCACTTTACTAAAGTAAGATTTAGAAATTCAGCCTTTGCAATGAGAAGTGCTGTTCCTGAAAATGCAAATAAAACCGTGAAGCAAAGGGAGACACAAGATGCTTGCCTAAGTCGTCAAAAGATTTAGGCTTAGTTCAAACCATGCCCTTAATATATGATATGTGCACAACAGATGAATGTATAGGTAATCATAAAACCAAGTTCTGCAGCATCTGGTATTACTTTCTGTCAATCTCCATCTCCTTTCTATAGAAAACATTTTAAATTGTCCAAGATTGTCACCCATTTGGAATTCCTGTGCTTTCAATCTTTCATTCTAGTGAGGCTATTACTTTATGTGCTGAAACATAAAGTAAGAAATAAAGATGGTAAACTAAGAATTCAATAATGGGGATGGACCACAGTCTACGAAGGGTCACTGTGTAGTTAATGGTCAGAAAGCAGACTAGTGCTTGGTCTCACATGAATTTATAACTGCTATCTTTTTCAACACTTGTAAAAATGACATAAGTTGGCTATTATGTTAGGACACTTGAAGAACATGGACATTCTTTAATAATGGTTTTGTTGTTGTCCATTGTTTTATGGAATTGAAAGTTCCAGAATGCCTCAGTGATGCTGACCCAAGGTAGAGATGCAAAAGTACTCTTCTGTTTTGCTTTTTTTCTTTTTGACGGTGCTGGGGTCTGAACTACTGGCTGGCACCCTCGCATGGAGAGTAGGAAATGTCTTTCTCCATTTTTTCCTTTTATACATTTTTATTGTTATTGGAAAGGTGATATATAGAGGGATTACAGTTACATAAGTCAGATAATGAATACATTTCTTTTTTATAAGTTTTTTATTGTAAAAATACTGTACAGAGGAGTTACAATTACATGAGCAAGGTAATGAGTACATTTCTTATCAAGCATTGTTGCCTCCTCCTTTGTTTTTCCCATACCATCCCTTTCCTCCCATCTCCACAACTACACTCCCCACCCCATCCACCTAAATTGTAAAGTTCTTTTTTCGACATAGCATCTTGTACATCTCATTGTTGCATCTGTATCTCTATTTAAACTATTTGTTTTTTCCCATCCCCTCCCCAAATTTTACCAACATCAAATACAGTGAAAACAGGGGCTATACTGTGGGGGAGGGACATACAAAGCAACAAAAAAAATCACATGGTATAAATACATTAGAAACAATAGCAAGCAAGAAAAAACACTTGTGTCCCTATTATGGGGCTCATTTTGTTTAACATCATCTTATCTGATGTTCTCTGCTTGTCCCAGACATATACTAGTTATTGCAAATAAGGGAAACCATGGAACCTATGTTTCTTTGGTCCTGGCTTACTTCACTTAATATAATTTTTTCCAAGTTTTTCCATTTCCTAACAAATGGGGCAATGTCATTCTTTCTGATGGAGGCATAGAATTCCATTGTGTATATATACCACATTTTCTTGATCCTTTCAGCTACTGAGAAGCATCTGGGTTGGTTCCATATCTTAGCTATGGAAAATAATGCTGCAATAAACATAGTCGTGCTGGTAGCTTTAGTATGGTCTTGTTTGTGATCGTTTGGGTAAATTCCCAAAAGTGGGATTGCTGGGTCATAGGGGAGCTCTTTTGAGGAATCTCCATTCTACTTTCCAAAGTGGTTGAACAAGTTTACACTCCCACCAACAATGCAGTAAGGTCCCCTTCTGTCCACATCCCCTCAAGCCTCTGTTGTTATTAGAGGTCTTGATTAGTCATTCTAACTGGGGTGAAGTGGAATCTCAATGTTGTTTTGATTTGCATTTCTTTTATGGCTAGAGAGGATGAGCATTTCTTTATGTGTCCATTGGCCATTCTTATTTCCTCTTTACTTTTACCCTGTTATACCAAAATACATCCTTGCTAAACTTTTTCTATAATGGGAGGTAAGAATCTACTGATACTTAAAAAAATACAAGTAATAGAATTTACATGGGAAATTAGAAGTTTTATGGTAATTGGTCAGTACACACACACACACATTGACCAGTGTGTATTTGTGCACCTTCATGTGAGTGTGTGTGTGTGTGTGTGTGTGTGTGTGTGTGTATACATGCAACTGGTTTTTACTTTGAAGATAAGAATGTGACATGAAATGGAAAACTACTCTTTAAATATAACTGGTTTTTCCTCAATGCATTCCATAACTTCCCATGGTCTTGAATCAATTTGCTTAGTGGTTGTTGGGTGATTTCATGTGTCCCTGCTCATTTCTAGATGTTAAGAGAACCTATGTCTTCTTGGAATGGTCTTTCCAGGGCACACTTCCCTCAGCTTTGCGGGGAACAGTTACATCAAGTACCGACTTTCTGAAGACAGCAAAGAAGAGGACTTTAAGCTAGCTCTGCGTCTGAGAACTCTACAAAGCAATGGGATTATCATGTACACCCAAGCAAACCCCTGCATAATCCTGAAGGTATGCAAACTCCGCTGGCTTTTCCCTATAGTCCGTTCTTATGTGAATTTTCTGGCTCTTGGGCAGGGGCTACTGGAGTCATTTTGGCTTTGAACAGACTTGACAGTGAAGAGTGGGGTGGCAGCAAAACCGGAAGTGTGTGATGCCTCCCTTTCCTCGTAGAGACTGAGCAGTCCCCTCTAAAGCAGGTTCAAAGACTTGCCTCTTTTGAGCTATAATCATTCAACAGGTCCTTAGAAAGCATCTCCTAACACTTCCCTGAGTGATCCTTTACCAGGCTCCACCTGATCCTCACCTACATAGCTCTACTCTAACCTTTCCCTCTGAGGTCAGCCCTCTTGCTCAGCAAGTAAATTGGAGATATATAGAGGACAAAGCATATCCTATCGTGACCCAAGTAACACAATTTTTAAATTATTTCTCTGCTTCAAAACCCTTCCTCACACGGTCAGATTTCTCTTAGAACAAATCTGACATCTTAACACAGCTTCTAGTGCTTCACAAAAACCTCAGCATAATTGTGAACTGCTTTATTGGCACCTCTTTATCTTAAATTCACTAGAAGTTTGTTATATATTAACATCTCCATTTGATAACAGCAAGAAGATAACAGCAAGCCAGGTAGGGTGGCTCATGCCTATAATCCCAGCTAGTAAGATGGAGGAGGAGGCAGACTTGTGTGTTAAATGCCAGCCTTGTCAAAGATGGTAAGGCTCGTTCTCAAAACCAAAACATACACCAAAGGTCTGTGGTGTTGCTCAAGTGGTAGAACAACAAAAGTACCACCCCCAAAAAAGGAAAGGACAGTTTAAGTCATTTATCCAAGGTTGCACAACTAACAAGTATCAAGGTTACCACTCACTGTCCAGTGACTCCTTCCATGCTGTCAGTCCCCATGCAACCATAACCCTCCACCTTGTCACAACTGATTTTGTCAAAAATCACACGTGGGGCATTTAGAAGCTGGATTCAGCTCCTGAGTGAGGTGAAAGGCTGATGCTATTCCCATGGAGTCACGGTTTGAGCCGACTGCAAAGTAGAAAATGCCCTCCACATGAACACTCTCCAAATTGGAAATCTGTCGTTTGCCCAAGGTTTAGCTTAGCTAGGATTTTTCTAGCTTTTCTCCTTTTATTGTTTGATATACCATATCCAAGTAGAACAGATGGCCAAGCCCTTAACATGAAAACCAGGTGAGAAAGGAGGAAATACGGAGACCGTTCAATGCCAGTGGTTTCTCTTAACTGTTACAGACTTTAACTCACCCACTTAGAGACCAGAGGGATGAGCAGAAAGTCAGGGTTTAAAAGTGGATTCATTTTTATGTGGACTCTCCCATTATCTGTATGCACCTCATTCTGAGAATCATTTCAGCTGGGGAGTGAAAAACCAAGGTTTTAAAAGAAAATAAGAGAAGCTCTGTGGAGAACAGTAGGTTTGAAATAGATGGTACTCTTTGGGTTAGTAAAGCATATTTAGCCTCCTGAATTTTATTTAGTAACTGTAAATTCATAAGAAAAGAACAAATTTTATTATAGTATAAAAGTCTGAGGAACACCTTACAAATACTCAGTTGTTTTAATAAGCAAAAATGTTTTCCTTCCTAAATGTAAACATCCAGTAAATAAAACATACATAATATTTCAGATATAGCAAAACCAGAACTTCACTTATGAAAGGTGTATTTTGGTATATTTGGTGGTAAGGGTGGTTATTTGTCTTAATACAAAAGTACTGCAGCAATAGTGAAAATATTATAACCTAAAATAATTCTTCATGTCACATGGATGATGTGCCTTTCAGTTAGTTTCGGGATACTTTTAGAAGAAGACTGTAATCATCTTTGACGAGCTTGGAAATCAAATTTCTGCTTAATTCAAAAACAAAAACAAAAAAGAAATAGATGCTACTCATAGAAAAGAATTTTAAAGAAAAACAAAGGAAAAACCTAAGGCTTTAAAAAAAAATCCCTCTTCTTCCAGAAAGAGCCTGGATTAGCACAGAAAGTTTTTCTCAGTTCAGACAGGTTGGCTCTATGCAGATGCAGGAAACGGAAGGGCACTGCTCATTTGGAGCTGGAGCTTCACCTGCCTCTGCCTGCGTCTCATCGATCTCAGCTCTCCTCCTTCAAGCTCCGGTGCTCTTCTGGTGGCAGAAATGCTTTCTATTAGCAAATCTGTATGGAATGCTCATTTTTGAGAGAAGACAAAATATTAGACTTAAAAAGGCTTGATTCTACAATGGAGCTTGTCACTTGACACCTCATAGGCATTGTCTAAACTGTGTACATCCCTGTGGATGGGAAAGAAGAATAATTAAACCTCTTAGGCAGCTCTCCTAAGATATATTTCACAAAACAAGTGTTCCTGAAAATTGTGTAAATTGAAAATCTGTAAGTGGAATTCTAACTAAGGACGTTTGCTATTTGAAAGACCACATCTGTTAATCCCCTTATATGACTCTCACACCCCCTTCTCCATTCTGTATGTTCTGTTAGTTTGCTTTTCATATGTTGAATTTGCCCAAAGCTGGACACAGCTGTACTGAACTATCATAGATACTCACCTACAGTTGCCAGCAATACCACATAAGGGATTTGAATCTGTTTGCTTAACATTTACAGCCTCATGCAAGATTTCATTTCATTGGCTAGAATAATAATATGTGCCTTGTACTTTTGTTCAACGACTAAGCTAAAATGCTTTATTTAAATTGCACTCTCAATTGTTTACATTTTCCCAATCAGAGAATATTCTTTGAAAAAAGTACTTAAGACAAGCAGTAGGGTAAAGGCTACTCCTTGAAGACAATTAAAGAATTTCATGAAGGCCTCAAGAAATTAAAACCCTCATGGATAGAAGTAACTCTGTCTCCCAGGAGCAATAAAAATAACCGTTTATCTTCTACCTGCCTTGCAAAAGAAATTTAGGGCTATCTATAAACACCCAAATGTAATTAAAATTCAAATACCATTAGGATAAAAATAAAAGGTTAAAAGTCAACCAATAAAGTTCAGAAGGGTAAAATGCCATTATCTAAAAACCAAGATCAAGAAAGAGGCACAACCTCAATTGAGCACAATATCACTCTACATTTCCTGAAAGCCAAAGCAAGAGTGTAAACACTGGCTGAGATTCCCTTGCCTACAAAAGAAACAAATCAGGTCACCAGAAAGAGAGGTAAGGAGAAGTTACTGAAACTGTAGACTTTTTCTTTACATGTCAGTGTTTGGGTTCCAATATGGGAAAAACAGAAGGAGACCTTGGTTGTTAATTTGGAATATGAAGTGCTTTATCTTTAGGAAAGTGACAGATGATAGGTTTTATTTGGATGGTTCTTGGATATGGCTAACTTGAGACTATAAAACTAAAAGGCATGGCAGCCCACTTGATATGTCTAGATCTTTCCAAAATAGACCAAACAATATCAAGAACATTTACCCTGACACATGGGAGTGTCAGAGATACGTATAAAAATACGTTGAGATACGTATAAAAATGTCACTGAAAAGTGACTGAACTTAAAGTAAATGCCTTTTGTAGTAATAATAAAATATCTAACATTTAATAAGACACTTTCTCTCAGACATACAATTTTGGATTTCATTCTCCTCCATGTAGGTGTCTATATTTGCTTGTGTGGAGAGTGAGGCTTACAGAGATTTGTTGACTTGCTTAAAGTGATGTCTAATCAATAGTGGATCTGTATATGCATCACAAGCAAGCAGATTGGAAGAGCTATGGAAGTTTATTAAAAGAAGAGATTCAGAAGGCTGGGATGACCATCCATATATTTATTTATTCCTACAAGATGTACTTTTTGGGCATGTAGTCTGTGCTAGATTGCTCATAAGGCAGTTTTGAAAATAGATTTCTCAAAAGTCTCCTTTCAAAGAATATTGAACAACTCTCACACAAAACCTGTGATAATACTGCATTAGGCGGATCTACTACACATTGAGGATCCAAAGCAGCAATACTTTGTACCAGCATTTTGACTTTTACTCAAAATCCTGCTTTTTTTTTTTACAGCTCTGATTGTTTCCCAAACCCCAAGACATGGACAATCTAGAGTAAAGCACACCACTAAAGCACACCCTAAAGATGTAAATATTTTATAACATTAGGGCAACATTCTCTGAATTATGCATGTCACTGAACAAATTATCCAGCATAATATTTCAGTTTCATTGTTACTGAATTTTTTACAACTTCATGCATACCTCAGTTTCTATTAAAATAGCTTGCCCTGTGATTCAAGAAGCTTCATCCTTTAAAACTAGAAAGAGTATTCTGAAGGCAAGAAAAAAAGCCTAAATATAAGCAGAGTATATTTTTCCAGGGTGAGGAGACTTAGATATGAAAAGAACAAAGTATTTTCTTTCTCTCTCAAGCATAATGTACCTGTAAAACTGCAAGATTATTAACTTTTTACAAGGTAACTTAAGGTGTCAGTAGTCTAGTGTGTCATGTAAACAAAACTGTTAACTCCAAACTCCTTGTGAAGATCCAAATAATTTCTGTTTATTAAAAAATAAAAGTGAGAATTAGAGCTGGCGCTGTAGTTCAGTGGTAGAGCCCTTACCTAGAATCTGAAAGACCCAAGTTCACTCCCCAGCACTTCCAGGAAACACAAATAAACACATAAGGGTATAAATTTGCACCACTTGGCTCTTTTGTGATGAGATTTTTTAATCTCATCATAAAGGTAATGAACAGGGGGTTACAGTTACATAAGGAAGGTAATGAGCACATTTCTTTGGAACACTGTTAGCCCCTCGTTTTCTCCCTCTTTCAGAAATAAAAGGAAATCCAATTCTGCTCAATATTCATATAAGAACATTTTATTTTCTTCAGTTAAAAAACTCTGATGTGTATGAACACAGGAAAGCCACACCAGGTCTTGGTTATTGAGAGAGAGATGTAGGGGTGGGTGAAGGGAATGGGCTGAGAAGCAGAGTGATTGGACATCCTTTTGCAAAAGCTTCTGTAACTCATCACCTCTTCACCAGCTTTTCCATGATAGACCAGAGACAGCATTTTGTAGCATCGAGGCAAAATAACAGATGGACTGTGGTAAAGAAGGGCATCTCCAGAGTCACATTTCACCATTTTATTACTGGTATTGAAATATAAATGTGGATATTATCTAGGCCTTATCACAGAGTAAGTGTTCTAGATGATTAACAGTATCCAGTCTGTTTTGTTGATCAAAAAATAAATAAAAATGGCATCAGATGATAAGTGAAAGTTTTCTGGAAATGAATTGTTTCTAGCCCTTTCACATCCAGACATGGACATGGCAGAGGGGAGTACACACGTCAGTGTGTGATGTGGCCATCCAGTCTACAGTGGACATAGCACCCTTGTAAAGGAAGCCAGAGTCATTTTCTCTGCCTCCAATCCAAAGCCCAGAGAGGGCCAGCATTCTTCCCAGAGTCCTGGGCAGCATAGGACAGAGCCTGAATTAGATTAGCATTCCTAAATTTCCAGGGCTCTGCCCCCTGCCTATCCTGTGTTTCTGTGCCATGAACGCTATGTGCAGATGAGAGTTATAAAGGTAAATATGTGAATTATTTGACTGTAGAACTTGCTGCAGGAGAGACCAATACTGTGCCTGTGAGAGTGGCCAGTGCTGTGATCATTGGTGAGTCGACCAGGAGCACATTTTGCAAAGAACTTTCAACCCAGTTGAAGGAATTCCTTTGCTCCTAGTGATCTGGAGGGTTGGAGCCTTGTCACTTTCTTTGCTTTCCTTTGTCTTTTCTTCTCTTGACTAATGTCTGTGTTCTGCACAGAGCTGCAACTGCCAGCAGATTCAGCAGCAACCACGAGTCCCCCCTTTTACATACTCCAGCACTGGCTTCCATAGGATCCTGTTGCTGGTCATAGACATGGGTCCGGAAAACAGCTTTTGCCACTCAACTTCTGGCTGTGAATCTCTTTATGGTCAAATAGAAGCCTGGCTAGACAATGGTCTATCTCTGATTCCCATGATCCGCAAGCTACCAAGTATCTGAGAAATACACACAAGGGTGAATCACAAAGGAGAGGCCAGGCCACCTCCTCAGCAGTTGGACCTAGGTCTCTGCGAAGGATTAATCCCTACCCTAGAGATCTCTGGAAGCCAGCCAGCCAGTATGCTTCAGTAGCACATCATAGTCCCTCTCTGTGCACCATGTCCCCTGGGTCTAGCCCTTTGGGGAGAGCAAGTTGGCTGCCCTCCCCAAAGGAAGCAGGCCCTTCCTATTATAGCACTGAGACCAGGGGTTAGACAGATCTCCAGGCCCTGACAGCTCACCAGAAGATGTTTGGAAAATGCCAGATGTTGTTAAATATGCATACATTCTAAGCAGAGCCAATCCCTAAGCACTTTTCGAGGTATCTTTTATCTAAATGTTAAGTGCATATCAAAGGACTGTGGTTTAAGAATAACGCTAGTATTTAATGTAGAGCAGGTCTGAAACCCAACATACATATTGAAGTGGGCCCTTGGAAATGTCTATTCCTATGGAGCCTCTTTCACTTCCATTCAGAATATAGTCTCATGAATTTACTTGGGGAGTATGTGTGTATGTGTGGTTATTTAACATATGGTCAACTGTCTTATTAAAACACAAGCCAGGGAGGATGTAGACAAAACTTGCTTTGCTCCCCAGTACCTAGCCCAGTCCAATGCTCAACACATGGTAAATGCCCAATAAATATTAATGAGTTCTCAGAACACATTCCTATATTGGAAATGATTCAGAGGGGTTCAGATAATAGACCTCTAAACAAGATACTACAGTGGATTTTAACACTGAAAAAGAATAGAAATGTTCTTAACTATAATTGTGATTTGTAAACTGTATAAACCTTGCTCACTTGAGACAGGAAGATTTGTCAATTAAGATACTGGAGGGGCTGGTTGGTAAACATCAAACCACGTAGGCCAGGCGCTGGTGGCTCACACCTGGCTACTCTGAGGATGGAGAGCTGAGGGTCAAGGTGTGAGGCCAGCCAGGGCAGAGGATGCTCTGAGATTCACGGGTGGCACACGGGGTGTGGTGTGGGGGGAAAAGGGGGGCTCTGAATTCCAGCCCCGGTACCCGCATCAATCGAGCCACCTTAGCTTTCAGCGTGGGTCTCCCTGGGCCCGCGTGGGCCTGAGGTGGAGAACAGACTGCGAGTTTCCCTGGGCCGTGGCTTCCTCCCACAGATCGTGGACGGCAGGCTGTGGTTCCAGCTGGACTGCGGCAGCGGTCCAGGCATTCTGGGCATCTCGGGGCGCGCGGTCAACGACGGGAGCTGGCACTCGGTCTTCCTGGAGCTCAACCGCAACGCCACCAGCCTGTCCCTGGACGACAGCTACGTGGAACGGCGCCGCGCCCCGCTCTACTTCCAGACGCTGAGCGCCGACAGCGCCATCTACTTCGGCGCGCTGGTGCAGCCGGACCACGTCCGCGGCCTGGTGGACGCGCGGGGCGCGCAGGTGCTGGGCGGCTTCCAGGGCTGCCTGGACTCCGTGGTGCTCAACAGCCACGAGCTGCCTCTGCAGAACAAGCGCAGCAGCTTCGCCGAGGTCGTGGGTCTGACCGAGCTGAAGCTGGGCTGCGTGCTCTACCCCGAGGCCTGCCAGCGCGGCCCGTGCCAGCACGGGGGCAGCTGCACCAGCCTGCCCTCCGGAGGTGAGTGCCACCGGGTTCTGCACGGGAGGAAGGGGACTGCATGCAGCTCTGTCTCCTGCAAGGGAGCGCACACCCTAGGGGCTCACAGAGCTTGGGACCCAGTGCGCCACAATGACAGGAGTGTCCACTTTCGTCAGGTGTTCACCACGAGCCTCAGTGACGGTGTGGGAGCCGCCCTTCCCCTTCCCACTCTAACCAGACCTCGTGTGTGTTGTCCTGGTACTGGGACTTGAACTCAGGGCCTTGTACACTTGCTTGACTCTTTTGCTTTAAACCAATGCTGGCGCTCTACCACTTAAGCCCCACCTCTAGTTTCTTTTTTTTTGCTGGAGCTAAAAGTCTTCCTGATTTGTATGTGTGGACCTAATCCTCATGGGTTAGCCTCCTGAGCAGCTAGACGTAAACAGTCCTGAGCCACCCATGCCCAATCAGGACCTCATTTTAAGTTGTGCCTTCATAAGCCACCAGCCCGTCATTGAAGAATGCTGGGTAGCAGTCCGCGTTACAGTGCAAGTCCACAATCCTGTGGACAGGCTTAGATACAGCTTTACTAGAAGCTGAAAGAGACTGGGGTGACCTGCCACCCCAGAACTGGGGTAGAGCCTTGCCAGGTAGCTTTTAAAATGGTATGTTTAAAAAATAACTCTACAGACAACTCTAGAAAGGAACAGGAAGTCAAGTATATAGAAAGTAAAATATACACAGAATGAAGAGGGATAACAAGAAGAGCATAATGATTTGTTCTAATATCTTGCACCAAAGGTCCAGCATGAAGCAGAGAGAGAATGAGAGACTGAGTTATAGTGTTCCTATTTGAATGAAATACCAAGATTACTTAAGACCTAGAGTCTGAAGATAAACGAATATATACCTAAACACACTGTCTGTGTGGAGATAAACTGGGTCAGACATCTTCCTGTTTGAGACTTTCTACCTCCCAGCAGCCCCCATGCCAATTCTACTCCACCCCCTCTGCTGAGTTGCTCAGCAGTAGAGATAAACAAATTTAAACCTTCCTCACAAATCATTTAGAGATTCTGCTTTGTGCATTACCATCTAATGTTCATGAAAACCAACTCCAAATTTAGAGTCCATTTTATTATTAGAATGTTATAAACTGTCCACGAAATGATGCACTGCTGAAATACAGACACCAAAGTTGTTTAGACTTGCATATGTTACGGCCACAATGAGGGCCGAGTACCCTGGGGGAAAATTCCTGCCGTCTCGATTTAAGAAATCTATTTGCTGTTTTTACTGTCTCAGCAGTATATGTAAATAAAGGGTTGTTACGGTGCCATAATTCCCAAATGATGGGCAATAACTATACTTCAGTGGTTCTATAAACCAGCCCATTATGGCAAGTCATGGCCAGTTTTTCACCAGGCAGAACAATTCTGCCAGTGTGAGCCATCTACGATATATAAAAGGAACATATAATTAAGTTGGGTTGAAATAGAACACCACACCATGTCAAATCCTTGGGACACAACTACAAATTCTAACATACTTTTAACGATGGCAGGATATTGTTTTTGCTGGCAAAGCTATGGGTTTCCACAATGAGTTATCTTTAAAATAATGATAATAATCACTGAGCACGTGGGGTTGGGGGAAGAGCATGGAAATTTGCTCTTCGGTGTGTTTTTGTTTTAAATTGCAGTGAAATTCTTTGCTTAGTACCCAGTGCAGGTATATTAATCAACTGACAAGAATCCACATGGGAAACAGTGATTTTCCTCCATTTTTAAATCTCTTCTGGTTTAGCCAATGTTGGCATACGTGAAAGACCTACCTACTGCATACTTTTTACATGGTCTAATGAACATGTCTTCTTCTTGAGAGCTAGCCTTATCTACATAGAAAAATAACCTTTTATCCTTGTGTTCTCCACTTCCTGTCATGATTGGTCTAGGGAATTGGACTCCACAGCAGGTTCTTTTCCTTCCAAGGTCATGTAGGCTTGTATCAGCTCAACTATTGTGTTTGTACCTAAGGGCTCATGCTTTCCTGAAATAGGAACAGCACCTCCCCTCACTTCCATCTATTCATCTCCCTTCTTGTAAGTTGACTACTCTATATAGTCAAGAGAGCCAACATATCATACTCTAGAGAGTGTATTGTACTCTATAGAGTACTCTATATAATAGAGAGCACTTCCTCCAATGCCAATCCCAATCCCAGTTCAGTGGTTCTGAGTTCAGTAGCCACTGGAGTTTGGTCCCATACAGAGCATGGTGAGGCTCCTTTGTCTAGCAATACCAAATAAACTCCTTGGCATTCACCAAGAAATATTAATAAGGTCTTCTTGCCTTCTGATGTGTGAAGAAGTAATGTCCTGCTTTCTGACTAAAGAGATAAGGCCTTGACCTCTAAGAAAATAAGAAAGAGAATCTATTTTCTTTTTCCTGTTTTCTGTTCATGGGGGAGGGGAGAAGAAAAGGGAGGAATTTTGCAAAGTCCTTGTATCCTATCTGTAAATTCCCTAGTGCTAAATAGGTGAGTGAAAAAAGCCAGACTAGGAAGAGCCAACAATTTGGCCTTTACTTCATGTTTATGAAACTGCGAAGCTAATTATGGGGTTACTTAAAATAAAACTCTTCTTAGCTGTGAGTGATAGTTTGAAAGAATAGCTCTGCCCTCAAGGATTCCTTCTGGCTGCCAAGGGAATCTAATGGGGGTGAGGGAGAGAGAGAGAGAGACGTGGGCCCAAATCAAAGCTATAATGCATGAAGTATTCAGAGAGGAAATCTGCCTTAGAGAAAGTAGAAAGAGGTTCTTAAGAGGTAACACCTTGCATATGACAGTGCTGATGGCAAAAAATTAAGCATTTGAACATTTTTCAGCTGCCTGGATGTTGAGATATGTGATGCTCTAAAATTCCAAGATACATTGGTTTTGGGTTTTTTTCTTAATAGTAATCCTCTTGACCACTGAAGAATACTGGAATACTGGTTATTGGATCTCTTGGGGGCAGGCTCCAATCTCATACTGAGGTTGTCCTAGAACATTGTTCCAGGACATTTATAACAACCCACAGCAAGAAGCATTTTCTCTCAGCATTCTGCTCTAACCACCACAAACCCGAACAAACCTTTGGCATGTAAGTCAGGGAGCCACATCTACCATCCTGGAATAACACGATCAGCAGTTTTGACCAGTGTTATAATTGTGGCTTCCCCAAAACCAAGCCATAGGAACCCCAGAAGAGTCAGAGCCCAGAATGTTGGCTGCGTATAATAAGAGTGTAAACATGACTCTATAAGTCAACCACAGAGGGAAGATTCTTTCTTGGTAATACCTTAAAATTACATGTATTTCATAAACATAAACTGCAAATAGCAACTTTCACAAAGAAGCAATGGCCTGGGCCCATTCTGACCCCGGCATTGCAGAAGCAGTGGGTAGGGACCACCCACTCAAGGGGTACCCACAAACTGAATAAGAGTTCTCCATACCTTACCGTGCTTAGCTCAAGCTTATTAAGGGAAGCATAGTTTAGACTAAGCTATAATTTGATAAAACAATGCTAGTAGTGAGGGAGTCACCAAGCATGAAATTGTTATTGAGACATCTTTGTATAAGACTAGAAAACCAAATTCTAATGAAATATTGGATAAATTTTTAGTATAAGAGCCGCTATTTATTCAGATCTTCAATGTGTACTAAATACTGTGATAAATCATGCCTTGCAAATGTTTGTGAACTAGGACACTTAATTTTCACAATATTTTAGGAATGGTACTATCCCTTCCACCCACCACTCCCATTTTACAGATAAACAAGCTAGAGCGGGTGCTGATACCTCATACCTGTAATCTTAGCTTCTCAGAAGTTTGAGATCTGAGGTTTGTAATTCAAAGCCAGTCCAGACAGAAAAATCCATTAATCTCACATTAGCCTCCAAAATTCCAGAAATGAAGCTGGAGCTCAAAAGTGGTAGAGCTCCAGTCTTGAGAAAAAGCTAAAGGAGAGCCCGTGGGCTCTCTGTTCAATCAAGACCCAGTATATATACACACACAAAGAGAGAGAGAGAGAGGAAAGAAGGAAGGAAGGAAGGAAGGAAGGAAGGAAGGAAGGAAGGAAGGAAGGAAGGAAGGAAG
>NW_012267330.1:3922734-3972908 GCF_000151885.1 Dipodomys ordii | reverse complement strand
AAGGAAGGAAGGAAGGAAGGAAGGAAGGAAGGAAGGAAGGAAGGAAGGAAGGAAGGAAGGAAGGAAGGAAATAAGAAAAAGGCCAGAAAAGTTGAGCCAGTAACCTAGCATCACACAGCAGATGAAGCAGTAGAGTAAGGACTTAATCACAGATTTGTGGCCTTCCCCAACACATTCTCTCACTTGTTGCTACTCCAAGTGCATTCCGAGGACCAGCAACATCAGTAACCCTGGGCATATCCACAAACTCAGGATTCCTAAGGGATGGACTAATTTCTTGTCTCTGAATTGCTCTAAAATCTAGGTAATCTAATTCATTTCTTCTCCTACTGTAAACAGCAGTTTTAAAATGCTTCAGATCACCTTATTAAAATAAGAATGTGATAGAAGATTATGATTATTAATTTTAAAAGAGCATCCATTTGTTTAGTGGCTTCCATTTTCAGCATCAGTGTTAGAGGAACATCTGCTAGGTAACCAGATTGTGTTTGCACACTCCTGAACTTACTGCCAAGAAAAGTTCACTGGGGCAGAGAGATCCAAACCTGAATAATCAGAATCTGCAAAAGCAGAATTCAGGCATATGTATTTTTCTCAAGTCTCCAAGGTGGGGTATATTCACATTCAAGTTTGTGAAGTACTGATATTCAGGAATCCTAGTAACTCCATATTAGCAGGCATGCTACTCACTGAGTTCCAGAAGAAAACAAGACACTGGACTTTCAGGAACTGAACATCATATGAGTAGCTAGAGCAGCATTCTCCTGTCAGGAATATTGATGTGCCATGAGCACTCCCTCAAGAACAAGAATAAGAATGTCTACCCAATCCCTCTTAAGGTCAAGCTACATGCCCTCATATGCTCTGTGATCTGAGTAGAGGGAGAGGAAGGCAGGAATTGAACTACTAGAGAATAACTGAGAGAATATTTGGTTAAGTTGCATAAAACTTTTCCCAAGTGGTTTTCTTCTAAATACTTAGTTATTCTATTTTTATGGTGTTGTTTGTTTGGACCTAGGAAATCCTCTGAGTAACAGCATTAATAATTTTAGATACTACAAAAAAAGACCTAAAACTCTAAAGTAGGTTATGTGCAAGCACACAAGAACATACTAGAGGATCAGAATTTATTGTGTGCACAATGTTGCTAACACATTAAAGGTTTTCAGAGCCTCAGAGAAAATATGAAAGGTCTGGCTCAATATATGATATGTGAACAGCAAGCTGGCTTTCCTGGGAAGTTTCGTAGTTCTCATCTTCAAAGGTTTTCATTTTGCAAAGTCAAAAGGTATTAACTATACCACACATGCTGAGAGAGAAAAGTTAGAATAACTAAAATTAGAAATGATCAGACAATGACTAAGTCTGAGCTGGTCCTCACTTGTGATTAGCATTTTACGTGATAAGGAACCCTAAGATCTCTCAAATAATTGAGGTTTGTATGGACTAAAAGTCTAAACATTTCCCAGTTCAGACAAAGTCAGTTAAAAAAAAAACCTGCAGTGATTTTCAATCACTGGTTTGTGAATAACAAAGAAACCATAGTAATTTTAATAATTACAGCAGTAAAGTACCTAATGTTTGTGTACTACACATGGTGAGAATGAGTATCATTTATCAGAAAAATGATAAGGAAGTTCATAGAAGGCAGGCACTTGAGACACGAGCTGATTGTAACAGACAGAATGATATGAACAGGCCTCCACAGCCTCACCCACGCACACCTCCATACATCATGTCGGGTCTTGGTGCTTCTGATGAAATATGTAATTTAACAAGCATGGTGGCTGATGCCCACTCCAGATCACAAGTGCTCACTGCACACTTGTCATTATTTCCACCTCTGTGCAGCAGACAGATGTTTCCTTATCAAGGCCACCAAACCCGATCAGAATGATGTTTGCCTGCATCAGCAAGCAGAGCAGGAGGTAGAGGTCATTACCTGAATGAATTGGATCGGAAAAGGACAACTAAGTCAAAGGAATGAGATGGGGATTATCTTGATTATCCAACAGCGCAGCTCAATTTCACTCTCTAATGGTTGATTCCACTTCTGTTTTTGCATGCAGTAGGTTTTGCAATGTTCTTTTGAGTAAGGAAAGGAGAAAGCATTTTTAAGTTTGTCTGGGTCCAGACTTCAAAGCCATCTGTGTCTGCTATAACTAGAAGGATTGTAAATGGGAACACAGCTTTGAGGCAAGGCTTAAAAATACACATCTCATTTTGCCAAGACTTGAAGACAAAGCAGCTATGGCTTTTTTTGTACAAGTATCTCAATGCTAGTAGGACCATTTCCTTTTTAAAATCTGAGATCTGGTATACTGTGCCTCTGCTGCTCACGGCCATAGGTAACCTTGCAAAAGACATCTTTTTTAAACTATGATAATAGTCCTTATGGCACACACTTGTTGTTAGAATTAAATGACATACATAGAAAGTTCTGAACATTTTTTATCACAGAATAAGCTATTGTTCTGGTTACTAACTTCTTTGCTGTTCAGCCATCCAAAGGGGGTTGGGAATTTACTTGTCTTACTGCCTTTGAGATGACTTTTTAAATTATAGTTTTTCTTTCCTATTTACCAAATTATAAATCTTATTTGTGGACTTCTGTCTATCTCTTGGAATTCTGTTACCTTTATTTCTAAGTTATAGCAAATGGGACAATGCTTGGAATGAGTAGAGACTTAAATCATGCTATTTGCGTGTGTCTGAAATCATCCATTGTTACAGAACTTGTCTGCTTCCTTGAGAGCTATGGGAAATAATTATAAACACCTCCTTCTCATTGCTGGCAGGTAGTGAGCTCTGGCTCATTGACATGTTCTAGTGCCAACACAGTCTTGTAGTAAGATTTGAAAACCAGAAAGCCAGGATTTGAGTTCAAAGTCAATCACTTACTAACTATAAATTCTGGAATAAGACATGAAACCCCTCAAATAGTCATGGGGTAGGAGTGCTAGGGAGCCTCCTCTTTTTCTTTCATAGAATGAAAATATCAGATCACTTAGTATATTATGACAGATTTACTATCTGTGAATGAAAGAACCCACTTGAGGTAATGTCTCACTTTAAATTCTGATTTTTCCAAGGGACAGAAACATCAAATCACCTCTCACCCATCAGATAAGAAATCAGTTCCATGATAGTGATTCAAATGTCCTTGGTTTCTAGATAGCCCCCCTCCCAGGTGCTTCTGACATAGTTATATCTAAAAAAATTGTCCAAGGCTTGCAAACAGTAGCTAGAGAGTTTACTACTTTTAGTCCTTTCTTAACTTCCCTCCTCTTCTATCCCTACATGTGTGACTCTTATGCCATGACTCCCCTTCCTCCCCCTTTAGTCTAAAATAGCATGTAGTTTATCCTCACAAGTTATTCTATCTTTAAGTGACATGCCATCCTGGCCAACAATTTTTCTCAGTCCCAACTGTTTTCGACAATTCCAATAAAGTAGCTTTCCAAATTAAAAAAAAAGTCCTAAGTCAGCATAACTTGAGGCATGCATACTTCAGACAACAGCCTCCTGCCCACAGACTTCAGCTGGCCTTCCCTGATGAAACCCATTAGTAATTCAGTTTCAGTCACATCCTTGGGAACACACACTGCTGTCATCTATAGATGTTTACATATCTTATATTTATATAAATAAGTCTGAAAAGTTCCAACATCAGTAGCTAACCACTTGACTACCCTCAGGTCTCTCTAAGTAAGAGTGAGGGTAATTCTTCTAAGGAAAGTCTCATCAGCCTTGATGTCACAGTGCCACCACCACAGAAGGAAAGGGCCTTTAGCAAGTCATAGGCCATGAAAGTGAGGACAATTGAACACAGATAATGCCAAAACAAGTATGAGGTGAGAGTCTGATTGTAAGAAAGATAGTAAGAGAGGACATAGATAGTAAGGCAGAGAGAAGAAACACTCTCAAAAACCTTAATTGTAACTGGCAGAAATAAAATCTTGGAATGAATCCCACAAAAGACTCAGAAATTGGAAGCATTAGTCACTTCAGAAAAGAAGATGATAGAGAGAAAGACTTTGTATTAATTCATTTTATGTTACTGTAAAAAAAAAGAAAAAGAAAAATACCTGAGTCTTGGAACCTTATTCAAAAAAATGTATTTAGCTCACAATTCTAGAAGCTCAAGGGCATAGGACTGGCATCAGCTCAGCTCTGGTGAGGAGCCCAGAGCAAATGGCATAACAACAAGAATATGTGCTGGAGAAAGACATATTGAAGGACAGAAGCCAGGTACAACTGGGGTCCCATAAAAATACTCTAATCCCCAAATGGCCTAAAATCTCACCAGTCCCCACTTCTTAAAGGTCTTACCATGTCTTGAAGACTCCACACTGGAGATCAAGTTTGCTAACACCTTCGTGAACACAAATAATAGCCAAGCCATACAAATCTAAAAATACGAATTATTCAAATGGCTGTTTAAGAAGCAGGCAAAGCCAGTCTAGATTCCCACTTTTCCTCTGCCACGTACTTTTCCTCTGCCATGTGCTTTCCCCACACCTGAGCAAATCCTGTGGGTGCTACTGAAATGTAAGAACTTGGGACTGGAGAGCTGGAGAACACTTGGCACTAAGCTGCCTTGAGAGTATTAGATGCTGATACCACAGCCACCTCTCATCCTCTACCACCAGCTACCAGTGCTCTATCCATGCCTTCATAACCTCTCAGGGGGATGGTGGCAAAAAGATTTGCTGCTTGGGTGATGGAGCAACCCAAAGGTGCTGCCTCAGTCTTCTGTGTGCTCAGAATTCCCATCGGATGCCTACGTGCCTGGTGCCTCACTGTTCAATATGCATTATAATTAAGGATTAGGTTGGTAAGCAAGAAAATTCTCTAACTTGGAAGACAGATAATGTTAGAGTTCTTCAGAGAAACAAAAACAATAGGAGATCATATATATATATATATATATATATATATATATATATATATATATGATGTTGATATATTATATACAATCTCTCCCCATATATACATCACATGCATACATGTACACATACATATACATGGAGGGAAAGTAGGATTTATTTTAAGAATTTCCTTCACATGACTTGAAAGTTGACAAGTCTGAAATTTGTAGGGCAATCTGACAAGCTGGAAATTCATGTAAGGTTTTATTTTACACTCTTCAATTAAAAATCCACACAACAGGCAGTATTTCTTCAATGTTACAGTCTCAAGACAGAATTCTTTCTTTGTAAGTTCTTCAGCTGAATGGATAAAGCACACCACATTATAGAGAGTAATATATACTTTCCTTGAAGACAAGTGATTACAAATGTTAACACATCCACAAATACCTTTACAATAGTATCTACCCTCGTGTTGAACAAAGAACTAGGCACCAATAACCTAACCAAGTTGACACAGGAAGATTCCTGTCACTAAGACCAGAACAAAGAAACTGAATAAAAGTAACTCGCAAGAAACTATACAGGAAGAAAACTTCATAAAAGTATTATTAGTATCCTCAGAGAGATAAGATATTATAACCACAGTACAGGAGCAGATGTTATATAGTTAAAGAAAACACCTCAGCAACCAAAATAAAAGTGTTATTGAAAGATGACAACATAAATGAAAGTCTCAAGGAAAGGTTCAAGATAAGAAAGTCTCTCAGAAAGCAAAGCAAGATAGATATTAAAGCAGGATAAATTTAGAGGAAGCTCTGGATCTGAGATATAAGCAATAAAACTCCATAAAGACTAAAGGGGGAAAAAAGAAATCACAAATCAAATACTAAAAGAAATTTCTAGAAAGTTGAGGGACAAATATTTTTAATTTATTTTAATTTTATTTTACTGTACGGGTGATGTACAGAAGGGTTACAGTTACATACTTAGGGTGTTGAGTACATTTCTTGAGCAGTGTTACCCACTCCCTCATTTCCTCCTGCTTTCCCTCCTCCACCATTCCCCTCACCACCAAGTTGTAAAGTTCATTTCCAACATAGTGTCTTGTGAATATCACTGTTATATTAGTTCACCCTTTATCCTTTACCTCACCATTTTGCTATTTCCTTTTCTTTCCCCAAATCAAATAAACACATATACAAGACACAGGGTACCAAAATAAAAAACAGTGATAATGGGATAAACCAAAGGGGAAAAAAACAAAAACAGAAGAAATAAATTCACACAGCACTTTTTAAAAAAAAAACTCTTGTTTCGATATCCTGGAGTTCATTTCGCTTTGCATCATCTTATATGTTCATATGTACATATCTATTAAGCTGTTGTGATCCTTTACTAGGACTATCCTAGACATATACTAGTTATTACAAATGAAGGAAACCATGCAGCCTATGTTTCTTTGGGTCTGGCTTACTTCACTTAACATGATTATTTCCAGGTCTTTCCATTTCATTATGAAAGGAGTGATGGATTGTACATGTTTACACTCCCACCAACAGTGTAGTAGCATTCTTTTGGCTACATCCCTACCAGCATCTATTATTATTTGTTTTCTTGATAATGGCCATTCTAAAGGGCATTGCAACCAAGAAAAAATAGAAAGCCCACAGATTGGGAGAAAATCTTCACTAGCCATACAACAGACAAGGGCCTCTTATCAAGAATATGCCCCCAATAACAAATCTTCAAAGAAACAACCATTAATAAGTGAACTAAAAAATTAAAAGCAGACTTCTCTGGAGAGGAAATAAGAATAGCCAAAAATAAGGAAACAGGTTGACCCATTGTAACAATGAGATGTACAAGACACTATATTGAAAACGAACTTTACAATTTCTGGGTTGCGGGGGGGGGGAGGAGGAGTTTGGGAGGTGGGGAGGGAAGAGATGGTAGGGGAAAAACAAAGGAGGAGGTAACAATGCTTGATAGGAAATGTACTCATTACTCATGTAACTGTAACCCCTCTGTACAGTATTTTTACAATAAAAATATATATGAAAAAAAGAATAGCCAATAGACACATGAAGAAATGCTCAACATCTCTGGCTATAAAAGAAATGCAAATTGAGAACAAGGATTTCTAAATGTAAGCACCTACTGACTACTCAGTGCTGGTTAAAAATAAACTCACAGTAAAGTACATAATTGCAATACTTTAAAAGGAAAAAAAGATCATAGGGGATGAGCTAACAAGGAGTGTGAATTCTGTCAAAATAAATTATTTGACATTATGAAACTTGAACAACCAAACCTTTTGACAGTATTTATAGATGAGATTAAGGAGAATGATGGGGAGGTAGATTGGTTAGAACACATTGCAAACATGAACAGAAATGTAACAATGAAATCCTTCCCCCTTTTAACTAATGTAACCTATTTTTAAAAAAAACATTTTCCCTGTATTTGATTCTGGTGCCCTGCATCTTGTATATACATTTTTCTAATTTGGGGAGGGCAAAGGAAATAACAAAATTCTAAAATGAGTACACAGGTTGACCCATTGTAACAATGATATATACAAGACACTATGTTGAAAAAGAACTTTACAACTTGGTGGGGGGAGGGAGGAGCTGGAAAGGTGGGGAGGGAAGGGATGGTAGGGGAAAAGCAAAAGAGGAGGTAACAATGCTTGATAGGAAATGTACTCATTACCTTACTCATGTAACTGTAACCCCTCTGTACAGTATCTTTACAATAAAAAACGTTTCAAGATATTAGAAAAACAAATCAGGTTACATGCATACTTCAGGAAGCAAAATGACATTGGATTTTTCTCAAAAGCAACAAAAATATTACTTAAAACACCTGCACAACCTAACTCTTAAAAGAGAGCTACACAAGAACTCAAAAAAAAATTGGCCAGACATCTGTGATCAACTCCTTTAATCCTAGCTACTCAGGAAGCTGAGATCTGAGTATTGAGGTTTAAAGCTAGCCAATGCAGACTTATCCATGGGATTCTTATCTCCAATTAACCAGCAAAGAAGCCAGAAGTCGAGGTGTGGCTCACATGGGAGAACACCAGCCATGATCAAAAAAGACAAGAGCTCAAGGCCCTGATTTCAATCTCAGTACTAGCATGCACATGCATGCATGTACATGTGCACACACACACACACACACACACACTCACAAAATGAAATTAAATTTAAGAAATTTCTAGAGAAATTAGAGGGTAACCAAGAAATAGTCAACCAGGTGATTCAGGAGACTGAGCTTCCACACAGGTAAACAGGGCAGCCACATGCAAGGGTAAGTAGCCAAGGAGAAGGCCCTGACAGCTCAGCAGAGCTTTAGTGAATGGAAGTGTAAGGCACAGACATAAAACCACACAGATACATCTAACCCAGGAAGACTCTGGCATTAAACTTACAATAAGTATTTAAAATATGATCAGTCCCAAACACAAGACTATCTTTTACTCCAGGAAAAACGAAATATTGTGCATGCAAACAAAATAGTTGTAGTTCACCAGGTAGCATTTCATAGTTCAAGCCCCAGTAACTGGTACATAATTTTTTTTCTTAATTAATGAAAGTACAGAAGAAGAGCCCTTCCTAATTATTCATCTTTTCCATTTCTGAGTTATACATGATGCTACTTCTTTGTAGAATGTTAGCCATGTCTGATATGCAGTATTTGCTAAACATCAGATACCTATTTCTGATAAGGGGTCATGATGCAAAACTCAAGATATGGATCAGGAGCCAGGTGAAGGCTGGGGTCCTTCTGCTATCCCATGCACACACGCAGCAATCTCAGGTGCAACTTAGCTGACAACTATTCTTGTTCTTCCTACCCTCCTCTCACCTCATGTCCAAGTGGTGGCTTCAGTCCTTGACTAAGAAAAAAAGGCTCCTAGGCAGGAGAAGGAAGAGTTCATGAGAGGCAAAAGCATGGCACTGATGGGACCCTACTCTGATCTGGAACTCTCCCTCCTTTAACAGCAGCAAGGTGGTGGAGAAAGCATCTTCTCTTCATTTGGGTGTCTACTCATGAAATCTGTCCTTTATGTGTCTCACAATTCTCACTAGCACTTATGAATGTGGTTAATTAGTTGCATTTCTGTGGACTCAGAAGAAATTCAAACTGTGACTTGGGATTTTTGTGGCACGATGAGTTCGAAACAACCAATTTGCAAATCATCTTTGGAATTTAAACCCCTCTTAAGTTAGGCACATTTCAATAAGGGAATTGGTATGATGTGTTACTATGGAATCCAAGCACTCAGAATCCACTTTGACTTTTGTAGTTCATGAGGCTCTCTGTTTCCACAGGCTATCAATGCACCTGTCTCTCACAGTTCACGGGGAGAAACTGTGAATCTGAGATCACAGCCTGCTTCCCAAACCCCTGCCGGAATGGAGGATCCTGTGACCCCATAGGAAACACGTTCATCTGCAGTTGCAAAGCCGGGCTCACTGGAGTCATGTAAGTGTGATTGTGAAATGGTTTCTCCAATGCCAGATGCTGAGAAAACCGTCCAGTAGGACAAAGTATTTCTTGCAGTTAAGATAGACAGAAAGCTCTTGTTCATGTTTACAAGTGACTAAAATGTTAATAAGGCTCAACTCTTTGTTTTGAATTTATGGATAACATCTATTTTGTTTTATACATCTATATTTCCCAAGCCTTATATAATTACTGCATATCCTGTAATTAAGAAATCAATTCATTTAAAGAATGTCATTGATGGCACCTAATATTTCCAGGTTAATTCTGAGGCAGACAAACTATCCATTACCCCAGAATACATTAACTGCACCCTACTGCCTAGTGTTTGATGATTGTTCTGAGAAACTAAACCTTGCCTGCCCTTTGCAAACCATTTTTCCCTCCAAGAAATGAGTGAAATTAATATGTGAGCCAAATGGAAAGGGAATGTTTTAAATTCTTAGTAAAATGCCACTTCCAACCATTCTCCGTCATTTTGGAAGTATATACATGAAGTCTCGAGGAAGTGATATTCTAATTACAGATCAGTCTCATGTATTCATTAGACCAAATCTCCTGAGGACTTTACCAAGAAATTCTTAGCTGGCTTTGAATCACTGAATGTAATTTAAAGTAATAAAGCTGCATTTATTTTTAAATACTCTGATTCTAACTAATTTCTGGCTGACCTGTTCAAATCAGTGACATTTGGCTACATTTTATAAGTTGGATTACTAAAAATATAGGTAGTTGCACCTCTATGAGTCTATCAGAATGATTGCTAAAATAGAAAACAGTTTGAAAGGCAAGAGGGTCTATGTTTTCTGTGTGGAAGTAAGAAAGAATAAGAAATGCTTACCCTATAATTATACCCAAAATGAGTCATGAATGGCTTTAAACAAAAATAAAATTGATTTAATCAACTCAATAGACATTTTTCTCTATAATCTACATTAGCATTAGCTTTAACATAAACATAAGATTCTGGAAAGGATGTAGCACTTCACCCACCCATTGCTCCTGAAGCCCCTAGCTTTCCAGGGGAAGCAAACATTTCAGTACCTGTTAGAGGAAAACGTTAGAACCACTTGTTTTCCTCTCTACAAACCCTATACTGGCATAGAGGTTCACAGCTCTTTAGGTGAAATTCGACACTCTCAAGAGCTCTGAGAAGTGAAACCTTTGGGGAGACATTCATGGCAAACTCATTTGATGGCAAAACCTGCCCCAAACTGTTCTGAGGCACTCTCCAGTCTTCACTGCTGTCATTTCGTGTGCACGTCCGTGTGTCTCCCCCAGACACACACGTGTAGTGGATTGTGAAGTTCTACGCCAGTGTAGTTGGAGGGGGGGAGAAGGATTATACTGCATAATGTGAGAGATAAGTACTATATGTTTCTTTCTAAAATTGCACAATTTTGAATTCTGATGTGCACCTGCTCCTAAAGTATCTTTTTCCCCATGACATCTGTTTTTTGTGCTTTTACTCTTCTCCTGCTATTCTTCCCTCCCCCCATTTCTGAGGGGACTTCTGGGATGAGGGAACGCTTTTGCGCAAGGTGAGGGTGATGGCCAGGTTAATACGCGCGCATGTGTGCGCGCACAACAACCATTCTGTGACGTTCCATCCATGCCCTCGGGTCCCTTCTTTTTTGTTGTCCTTGAGCTTTAGTGCAGGCCCCTGCCTGAGGTTGTGTTCTGTCCTTGCCGTGAAGGTGTGAGGAGGACGTGGATGAGTGTGAGCGGGAGGAGTGTGAGAACGGCGGCTCCTGCGTCAATGTGTTCGGCTCCTTCGTCTGCAACTGCACGCCTGGCTTTGTGGGGCAGTCCTGCGGGCTGCGGCCCGTGGTGGTGCCCAACATCCAGGCCGGCCACGCCTACGTGGGCAAGGAGGAGCTCATCGGCATCGCCGTCGTCCTCTTCGTCATCTTCGTCCTCGTCGTGCTCTTCGTCGTCTTCCGCAAGAAGGTCTTCCGCAAGAACTACTCCCGCAACAACATCACGCTGGTGCAGGACCCGGCCACGGCCGCGCTGCTGCACAAGAGCAACGGCGGCCCGTTCCGCGCGCTGCGCGCGGGGGATGCCCGCAACCTTTACCAGGAGGTGGGCCCGCCGCAGGTGCCCGTGCGCCCCATGGCCTACACGCCCTGCTTCCAGAGCGACTCCCGGGGCACCCTAGACAAGGCCGCGGACGGGCTGGGGCCCGAGCACCAGGAGATGACCACCTTCCACCCCGAGTCCCCGCGCATCCTCACCGCCCGGCGCGGCGTGGTCGTCTGCAGCGTGGCCCCCAACCTCCCGGCCGTGTCCCCCTGCCGCTCCGACTGCGACTCCATCCGCAAGAACGGCTGGGAGGCCGGCACAGAGAGTGAGTGGGCAGCAGCTGAGGGGTGGCGGGGGACGGAGACGGGGCAGTCCAGAAGACGGCAACTGGGCTTGCTCCTTCCTTCCTTCCTCTCTTCTTTCCCTCCCTCCCTCCTTCCTTCCTTCCTCTCTTCTTTCCCTCCCTCCTTCCTTCCTTCCTTCCTCTTCTTTCTCTCCCTCCCTCCCTCCCTCCTTCTTTCCTTCCTTCCTTCCTTCCTTCCTTCCTACCTTGCTTCCTACCTTGCTTCCTTGCTTTCTGTGCCTGACTGAGGCTTGAACTCAGAACCCGGGTGCTGCCCCTGAGCTTTTTTGGCACAATACCACTTGAGCTCCACTTCTGGCTTTTTGAGGGTTAGAGATATGAGTTTCATGGACTTTTCGGCCAAGGCTGGCTGCCAACAACATTCCTCAGATCTCAGCCTCTTCAGTAGCTACAATTATAGGTGTGCACCACCACTGGTGCCCTGCTGTGTGCCTGCTCTCATTTCTGTTTACATATGGGGAAAATGCAGCTCACTGAGAATCCTATTACATGTACAAGCACATAGCTGAGAGGAGGCTGCCATTGGTCAAATGGGGCCTCCCAGAATCTAGAAATCTGTGTTCTCCTAATGGGGCACAACTGACCCCATGAAGAGCCATGGAAGTGATGGGCAGACCATGAGAGAAGGGCATATGATAGACCTCAGGGAAGCAGAGAAGAGGGAGAGATCTGGAGAGAGGCATTCTGTAGACCAACAGCATGCTCAGAAGAAAAGCTAGCCATTCGGTTTGGGTAAAGTGTAGGATCTATGAAACCAAAGAGTGTACCACAAGACAGAGAAAGTGGCTGGTGGTGGGTGGTGGCATCACGCTCTCCTTTGGCCTCATATAGCAGGACTCTAAGCAGCAAAGAGCCATGAGGTACAAAGTGCTAGGGGTGAGAATGTCCATAATGTGGTAAATACAACTGAGCCAGTGCAGTTGGAGCCTGGTGAGTACCAAGGGACAGAACATGTGTTTAGCAACAGAAGTGATGGGGGGATGTTTCATACACTGAAAAACTGGCTCAGAATGAATCAAAATGGAAAGGAGCTAAGCAGCTTCTGTGAGTGTTTAGTTGAAGGAGGGTGATGCTCTTTCCTGCTTTAGGATCAGGCAGAATAAGATTGAGGCAAGCTCTCTTGTAACCTGTGACTTTCCATGGGCCAAATAATTTAATTCTCTAGCGACAGTGAGTTCAAGTCTGAAAGTGAAAACTCATCATCCATGCATGCAGCTTGGGTGACATTATGGAAAGGTGAGCATACAGAGGACCAAGAGCAGAGAGACGGTCTCTCTCTGATCAACCCAGATCTCTGAAGGAACTTTGGAGATGTCTGAATATGGATGTAAAGCAGAAGGGGAGGAACCAAGAAGAGAGATATGTTCTCACCAGCAGGGAGAAGAGGGAGAGAGGAGGATCCACTGTGCTGAAGCCTAGAGAATATCAGTAAAGTCAGTGGTAGACCACACTCTAAAATCACTCAGGAGGACAGATCTATACTGGAAGGTTCTGGAAGATTCTTTCAATGTCCAGAGCTCCCAATTAGAGGCATCATGGTAGAAGCCAGCATGAAAATGTTATGGACAAAAGATTTGATGAGAATACCTAGGTAAAGCCACCACTGCTGTGTGTTATGTCATCACCTTAGACACTGGTTACTCGTTACCAACCCATCACTTCCTGAAAAATAACACTGCTTTGAGGGGATGATGTCACTTGCCTGAATGTGCATAACTAGAGAAAGGAGGAGACAGTACTCAGGCTCCAAAGCCTGTGTTCTTGCCACACTGTTCTGGGAAGCCTGAAAAGGAAGGAGATAGAGAGACAGAAATAACAACATATCTTTTGTTTTTTATTGTGAACATACTATACAGAGGGGTTACAATTACATGGGCAAGATAATGAGTACATTTCTTATCAAGCATTGCAGCCTCCTCCTTTGTTTACCCTTCACATCCCTTCCCAGCCTCCCCCCAACCTCCACCCAACAACATATCTTGATAAGAACAAAGATGTGATCTTTCCATTCCAGTGCTACCCCACCATGCCATCTATCTTCTGGTAGGCACACATACATTTTAAGTAGTTGCCCTGGGATTTCAACCATCAATACCCACCTCAAATTATCCGTGCAGTTGGAATTTACTTGAGCATTGCCAATCTACCAGCAAATAGGCTCTTCTATGTAGCAACAAAAAAAAAGAGGTTTTTGAGGGAGTAGAGAAGTGGTGAAGGTTTATGCATGGCATGGCATGCATTTACCAGGCCATACCATTTGCCATTTCTTTCTTGGTGTGCAAGGCTCAGTTTGTGCTTCCCTTCTGCTTTGTCATCAGAGTTTGTAGTGCGGTTGGGAGGTAAATTTCTCCCTGGTGCACCTAAAACTATCCAACTCATCCAACTCATCATTTCACCGTGGCTTCAACATGTGACAGTAGAGGCAGAGCCCCTGTGCAGCTCCTGACCCCACTCCGCTATAGAGGAAGCTGATTTTTGTGGTCAAAGAAGAACTCTACCCTAATCACACGTCTGTTTGCCTTTGAACCCTCATGTTATGCAATGATTTGCAGTTTTTCCTGGTGATCATTTTCTGTCCCTCTTCATGACCTGACAGCTTTATTTCCAGAATCCACCTCAGGCCAAAACTCCCATTTCCCCCATCGTGTTGTTGAGTTCTATGGAATACATTTCTTTCTTTGTTAAGCAAGACAGAGCTGGCTGCTGAGACCATCTCTGGGCAACGAATTCATTCTGTACTTGACAGCCTCAAGATAGGGTCTGCTTTTATTGCTTCTTTTACTCTATCAAATAAGAAAATAGCCTGTGTGTGTGCGTGCACATGCATGCATGCACACGCACACGCATCTATCTGTTTCTGGGTGTCTCTGTACAGCAAAGAGGGAGGAAGTATGTGACTCAGAGCACATCCACACAACTGTCTACCAGACGCAGTGCAGAATAGTCATTTCCAAAAGTGATACATCACTGCCCTCTAGGAGGCAGACCTGGAATTTCACCTACTCCCCAAAGACAGCAGTGGGCTAAGTTTAATGGCATTCTTGCCTATAAAATATTTATGTCCCTATTTTAAAAGTAATCTCTTTTAACCTGATGTTGACACCACATTGGTTCATGTAAATGACGTAAATTAAGTCTGAACGGCAAAGGGGCAGCTCAGCCACCTCATCTTTATTTCACTCTTCAAGACACAAGTGCTTTCCCCTCGAGGAGAGAATGCTCCTTTCAGCTGTCAGCTATTTGGAAGCTCATTTACCATGGGTTAAGGGTTTCAGATCCATAATGTAAATCATTTGATTGACAGACCTTTGCCCCCCGTGACACAATCAATTTTCCATTGTGGAGCTAGGGTCATTTCTCCTATGCAAATTAGAGCCCAGAGAAGTGCGCTAGTTTGGGCAGTGGCGGGGAAGCAGGACCAAAAATTTGCGCAAGGTAACCATTATCACTTCTGCTTTCTTTCTGGCTCTCCATGAAGACAAAGGGGTTGATGACTCCGGAGACGTATCGTGCTTTGCAGGCAGCAATAAAGGCAGCAACTCTGAAGTCCAATCCCTGAGCTCCTTCCAGTCAGATTCAGGGGATGACAATGGTAAGAGAGATGCTTATTTGCACTGGGCTGTTTGGGCTTCCTGTGGTGAAGGGGATGGTGATCAACACAGCAGTGTTTCTTGACCTGCTTCTGGCCTTTGAGCGTATTCACTATCTTTATAATTGACCCCTCTGCTGGGTGTCCTGGCTTGAGAAGCCCCTGTTGAGCTATGATTCTGAGCAGGCCCAAAGAAAGGCTCCAAGGGTCAACTGCATTTGCCTGGAACTCCAATAGTGAATATTCTTTGATTTGGATCATGATAGATATGTTGTGAAATAAACTACCCCAAGTGATACTTCCTAGCACACAGAATAACATTTCTCTTTTTTGTTTTACTTATAATCTGTTTTACTTTATATTGATCCTCTTGAAATTAGTGTCTGAAATCAGTTCAGAGACAAAACTGCCTTTCTATAGAACCAATGATATCTCCATTTAGATTGATCTTTCTTATAAACATTGGCTTTTGGAGAATTGATGCAGAGCTATGAAACAACTCCTTACAAACATGCACATCCATTCACAGTGTGGCACAAAAGTCCTTATGGCTCACAGATTGCTACAATAACTCCAAATTTGCCATTTCCTCTTCCTGAGAACTTGTGCTTGTGGAATGGATGCTGATGCTGGACTGTGATTTCTGAGCTGAGAAGTCAGATTTGAAGGATATGTTTTCTCTGCAGAGTAAGGAAGTAGAAAGTCATAAAAACCAAATGTTGACCATATGGTGGTAAAGCATAAGTAATTTCAAATAGTCATCACAGGCCCACGCAGCTTCATCTTAGCCTATGCTTTGGATCATTCCTCCCATTTACCAGCTTTTGGCAATTTATTAATAAATTGATATAATCATTCAGTATATGAATCCCTGATTAGTTCCTATGCATTTTGTACATAGACATGCAGAATGAAAATGGCTCAGTGCATCCCCCATATTCCAACAAATACCAATATAGGTGAGCTCTCAGGTCATACATGTAACCAGGGCAGGAAAGTGATCTCCCTCTTCCCCTCCCCTCTTTTACCTCCCCTCTTCCCCTATCTCTCTCACTTTATTACTCAGAAGCCCCAGTGAGCCAGTGAGCCGCTCAACTGGACTTCTGCTCACTGGCCATTCTCAAAAGGTCAGGAACACAAACTTTGACCCAAGCCTCGTCTCATAGTCCACCTTCCTTTCCTCCTTCACACACAGAAGAGTTAGTCCATACTGCATATAAAACACCAAGAACATAAAATTTTCCCACTAAACGCAGCAGCTCCAGGATGGGTGCTCAGTTCATGGTTCTCATGGGCTCTTAAAGTCCTGCACCTATCCTGGCATGATTAGCATTCTAAATGGCTCCCCACTCAGAAGTTTTATGTTGATAACCTTCTCCACAAATTGTGAATATTAGACACTGTGGCAACCGGAGATCACCTTCCTGAATCTATTTGGAGGCCAGTTAAAAACTTCTGGCCAGCAGTAGCCTGGCTTTTGATTGATCTGAACTATGGGAGTTATCACCTGTGTGTGCATTTATCTAACATGCAACGTTATCTCCCATCAATGGTGCTGGGTTCAGAATAGCATGATTGACCAACATGTAATTATCCCCAAGAACAGTGAGATCTTCCTCTGAGAGCCATTGAGATTTGCTAATGAGAAGTTAACATGAGCTTGATGAGCCACTGCCTTCTACGTTAATAGTACAGGAACATAAGCTATGAATTTATGAACCAGCAGCACCAGCCAATCATGCTTTTCAGGAGGAATGTCCTCAGATTTGCTGCCCTCTCTCTCTCTGTTTCAACAAATAGGATCCCATAGCTAAGGTTCATAGATGCATTTCCCCAGGAATAGAGTGTGGAAAAGCTTTGGGTATTTATCTGCTGCATGTTTATTGTTGTTGTGGTTTTGTTGTTAAGAGAAGTTAAAGTGTGTTTGAAATATGTAACTAACCTGAAGCTGTCCTTCCCTTCCCACCCATCTTCTTTTCCTGCCCAAAGCATCCATAGTGACTGTCATTCAGCTTGTCAACAATGTAGTTGACACTATAGAAAATGAAGGTATTTACTTTTTTTTCTTCCATAATTTCTTTGTGGAAAGAGTTATCCTTTTAGAAATTGCATTTCATATTACTTTGTACTGGGATGTTTTTAATCAACAGAGATTGCAATAAATAGCTGATTTCAATTAAGGTGCTGGATGTTTTTGGTATAGATTGGAAAAACTGGGAAAATTTAGTTCGTAATATTTCAATATGCGGGATATTTTAAAACCCTTCCAAAAAGTATTCAATGCATTGGGATCCAGTTAGTACCTAAATTATTCTTATACTCCGCTTGTATTCATTGACACCTACTGTAAGCTGGAGATAGGAAATCTTTCCAAGTTATGTTATAGGGGGATTGAATTCTATCAGGTCACTTTAGTGATTGCATAAAAATTCTAACATGATATAAGTGGGCTTTTATATTTTTATTGCATAAATAAAAATGGAGAACTTTTTGAAAGGCTAACCTTAGCTCTACAGATCATAGTTCTTTAGGAGTCTTTATTGTCGTCTAAAATGTTCTACTGTATCATTTGTCACATGACTTGGATTGTCAGATTTACTTTTTACTTTGCATTTAAACAGTGTCTGTCATGGACCAGGGCCAGAACTACAACCGAGGTGATTCTGCAGCACCCCAGCATATCATGTTATTTAAGCACTTTACCTTGCTGAGTTCCTTCTTAACCTGTCCCCTCTGCATCCTTTCTGTATCTCAGTTTTGCATGTTTCAGGTGTCTTGTGTGCTCAGTATTGGAAGTAAATGTTCCATAGCTTCCCTTTTCCAGCCCCATCCCCTGCGATTGTAATTCATCCATCTGCCCACTCACCTCCGTGTTTTCCACGGTCCACAAGATCCTGGATACACCTCTCTGCCAGCATGTGGACAGGAAAAAGGGTAGGGGTGGAGAAGGGCTTCCCTCATCTGTGTGTCCTCAGCCTTCCCTTCCTAGCCATCTCTCTTGGCTCTGCAGATATGAGGCTCTGTGGCCTCCAGCAGTCTCTCACCATTGCCATTGCCTGTTGTCCCCGGCCAGAGCATGGCTGGCCCTGTTGACTGTTGTTAAGGAGCATGCAGGTGGGCCTGGCTTTGCAGGTGATCCTGGGAGTTAGGAACTGCATGTCTGACCCATTCTCTCCACTGCTTTCTCAGTCTTGCTCCAACTCCAGTCTGGAAAGACATTCACTGTGGTGGCTTTTCTCTCACAGCTTATCACTGGGACACCTCTGACTGGATGCCAGGGGCCCGCCTGTCAGACATAGAGGAAGTACCCAACTATGAGAACCAGGATGGAGGGTCTGCACACCAAGGGAGCACACGGGAGCTGGAAAGCGATTACTACTTGGGTGGTTATGACATCGACAGTGAATATCCACCTCCCCATGAAGAAGAGTTCTTGAGTCAGGACCAGTTGCCTCCACCCTTGCCAGAAGACTTCCCAGACCAATATGAGGTTCTGGCTCCTTCCCAGCCTGTCTCCCTGGCCAGCACACTGAGCCCAGACTGCAGGAGAAGACCCCAGTTCCATCCAAGCCAGTACCTCCCTCCTCATCCGTTCCCCAATGAAACAGATTTGGTGGGCACATCTGCTGGCTGCGATTTCAGTACTCTTGCTGTGAGCATGAACCAGGGCACAGAGGCTCCAGGCCCAAAAGACATATCTCTATCCTTGCACAATTCCAGAGGCACCTCGTCCTCAGATGTGTCAGCCAATTGTGGCTTTGGGGATTCTGAAGTCGCCATGAGTGACTATGAGAGCGTGGGAGAGCTCAGCCTCGCCAGCCTTCACGTTCCCTTCGTGGAGACTCAGCACCAGACTCAAGTGTAAAGGCACAATCAAGGTGCTGTGCCCCACTGGTGACGGGAAACTGGAAGGAGATTGGCTGAGCTTGTGTCTCAATAAGAGTAGCCTGTGGAGATGTGGCATTTTCCCAGGAAGAACTTCTTCACAAGTCACATTGTCCTAAGCAAGCTTGCTTCTAGTTGGGTGAAAAAGAAAGGCTCAGAAATTGTTTCTGCTAGCCTTGTGGTGGGTCCCTGTGTTCATTGCTCAGAAGGCCAAGGAGAGAAAACGGTTTCACTTGTGTTGAACAGATCTGTGTGGCTTCATGCAGCATTGCACCCTAGAGTATCACGGCACTGGTCTTTGCAGTGTTATGAAACAATGCAACAGTCAGAGAAATGTTGTTGCTTATCATTTTGAGCCAATGAAATGAAAATACTAGTAATTAGGGGAAAAGTTAGCATTTTAGGTGGAAGATAAGAAGGAAATTGGCTGAAGCCTTTAAAATCAACTCTATTTTTTTCTAATAAGCTGTTTGATTTTCAGCTATAAAATTAGGTTTGAGTAACATGTTTAGTATGCTGAGTTATTTTTGTTTTTGCTAAGCATCCCATATAAGATAGTTACATCTTATGATTTTTGAAAAAGTTATCAATGAAGAGCAATAGGAGGCTATGTGGGTTTTATCTTGGGGGTTGGGGAGAAGGTTAATGTTCAAGCATTAGAAAGAATGTGATTATCTTGTTTCATATTCCTAATCCTGTCTGCAATTGTAATATTTCTGCAGAAATAAGCTCTGTTTGTATATTATTCTCTAGAATGGGAAATACCAAGAGGCTTAACTAGAATTCACAAGCTTCAAGGATAAAAAGGGAAATATGATGCTTTCAAAGTATTTAGCCCAGATAATCACAGTTCTTTACAATGCAGAGAATAAGTATGTGTTTTTTTAATTGGTAGCATCGTCATTATACATACAATTATGCTTCAAAAGAAGAAGAAAGTAGATTATAGATTTGTTACTGTGTATAAATTAAGGTAGTGTGTATGTGTCTGGGCCTGTGTTCAAATATGTGCTTGCACTCCATAAGGCTGCTCTTGAGGAAAGCTAACTGGAAGGATTTAGGAAATGGACCACACTGAAAATCCTGCCAGCAAGCATGGCTTTACCTTCCAATCTCTGATCTCTACAATGTTAGAGAAACACCAAATGCCATATTTTCCTCCAATTCAGTTCACCTTATTTTGGTACTGCCATTTATATTAACCTAAAGCAAAGATGTGCTTTTTTAAAGCAGTGTTTTATAGTTTTTCTGAAGTAACCTCTATTTGGAAAACGTGTAATGCTTAATTTACACATGGAGTTTTCCTCCCATCTGACATTGTGGGCTTTGGCCATGATTTACCAAAATTGACAGGAGACTCATCCCACTGGAAATACAATAACCCAGTATTCAAAAGTTTCAGATGACAAGTTGAGTAACTTTCCTCTTCCTCTTTGGTTCAATCAGATCATGGCCAGTCATGCAGTGGCCAAGGTAAGTAAATGCATATTTGCACTATCTGCTTACTGAGCAAATCTCTGTGTTCACAGTTTCTGATGACATCTGGCATTGGTGTGTAAATCATCCTGTCCTGCATCTGTGTGTCATCCACTCAGATGTATTTTCAGTTGTTTTAATTGTGTTTAATCCACTCACTTCTTTACAGAAGTCAGTCTTTCTCAATGTCATCTTTAAAAATCTCCTTTCATTCCTGAACTTCATGAGTGGATTCACTTGACAGGTTCTCAGCCTTCTTCCTCCTGTCTCTTGTTTGGGCCAGCCTGTGAAGGCATTAATCCACACTGTGGTCTTGAAATAAATGAATTTCACTAAGGCTGCTGTTGAGAATCAAGTCTCTGGTATTTTTCTTATATAAGAAGCACATTTACAAGAACCACAAAGAAAATGACAAACTAATGGTCTAGAATTGAATCACTGCTACACTTTTAATAATACAATGACATAAAAACCATCAAAGTAAAACCAACAATTCATTTCTTGCCCCCAGGATATATTAGAATGAGATTAATGCCAATGAGTCACTCACTGGTGCTTACACAGCATGTCTTGGAGGGAGAGTGCCTGACTGACACAGTAATGAAGGCAAAAATAGATTCTAATGTAGTTGTGAAGCCACTGAAAAAAATCCTGCCTACCCTTTACTCTGACCTATATAAAATACCTCTATCTTCAGGGTACCTTCCTCTGATTTTCTGCAGAAGAGCTGTGCAGCTATTATAGACCAGGCAAACAGTTTATGTTTGTATCTGTTAGCTATATACATACTGTATCTCTTCATCTTTTGAAAAGCTAGGTTTCCCTGTAGGCTTACAGTCTGGCTAAGATGGAACTAAGTGAAATGACCACTGATTTTAGGAGTTTCTTAGAAGTGTCTAAGATATCCTAGTCCATGCCTAAACACCTGTGGCTCACACCTATAATCCTAGCTATCCAGACAGCTGAGATCTGAGGATGGTAGTTCAAATCCAGATCAGGCAGGAACGTCTGTGATCCTCTTATCTCCAATTCACCAGCAAAATATCACAAGTGAAGGCATGAGTTAAATGGTAGAGTGCCAGCCTTAAGAGATAAAACTAAAGGTGAGTACCTTGACCCTGAATTCCAGCAACACACCCAGAGAGGGGAAAAGACCTGACAAGGTTTACACCAGAAGTAGGGGGACATAGACTGGAACCCATACATTTATTTAACCAGTATTCTTTTCTAAATATTATTATTCACTACTAAATAGTCTTGACCATGGCATTCTCTTGCTTCTGATGGTCCCTCTGTTTTCCACAAGTCCTTCTTTGGAATGAAAATTCACAGAGGATATTCCTCTGGAGACCTCATAATCTTACTTCCTTGTAACTCCACTTCTACACCTCAGGAATGACACCCTCAAATACTCCATGCATTTCTTTGGACATCCATCCAAGTACTTTCCTTGCCAAGTGAATGTTTCTGAATGTAGATGCAGTGGTAAGTACAGAATTGTACTCGGAGCAATCAACACTGGCAATGACATTGATTATAAGTATAGTATAAGGTACTAGATACAAGTTTTGGGTTTTCTATCTGTTCTTTGTTTTGTTTTGTTTTTGTGCTGGTATTGGGGCTTGAACTCAGGACTTTGTGTTCTCACTTGACTTCTTTTGCTCAAGGCTGGATGGAGCTCTACTAGTTGCTCCCCTCCTGCATTTTTCTGGTGAGTTGGAGAGAAGAGTCTCATGGACTTTCCTGCCCCAGCTAGCTTCGAACTGCAATCCTCAGATCTCAGCCTACTGAGTAGCAATGATTTTAGGTGTGAGCCACACCAGTGCCCAGAGCAGGTTTTGTTCTTTTTTTTATTCTTCTCAGCGCCACCTGTTGTTTGTTCTTTCCCCTTCTACAGCAGTGACAAAAATCTATTAATGTCTTTACCTATTTTTCTGACACATTCTGTACACATTCTGGTTAGATTGAGAGTAGCAGGTATATTAGTGTAAATTAAGAATAATGGGGCAATAAAGATGAATAAAGCCAGTGCTTAATCTATTCCCTTTCCTCTTAAGAGTGTTTTGCTGCTGAATTCCGTTCCATGCCTGACCTCTATGTTCCTGTGTCCTACCCACTCATAAAATGTTATGGCAAAAGCCTTGTTCTAGAAGTTGGTCAAGTCCATGCTTCTCATGTCTGACTTATAAGAGGATCAGTATGAAACCTGGAAAGTGAGTTTACTCTGAGGTTTACCTCGACCTGCCCTTGGAAATCTAAGCACAGCCTGGAAAAAAAGGCAGATAGATTGGGTCAGCCACTGCCTTCTGCTGCTTATTTCAGGCATCATCCTTAATACTGTGTCGTGTCATCAAAGTCAAGGGAAAAGATGATCAAATTAAATAATCAAAGCCACAGAAAATACTCCTATTGGACACAGTTGGGGAGGATCCAGGGTTTGTGTTGTATGGATTGTCTGGATATTTTTCTGACCACTTCACTCCCCTGTCAGCAAACAGATACTACTCAAGTGGTTGGGTTTGGGGGTTTTGTGCTTTTCTTTTCAAACCATGGGAAATGGTGATTTGAAGAGGCATTTCTTCAGCGTCTTCATTCTTTGTGGTCCATGAGAAGGTAGTTTATGTGTTTTTGCTGGTTTGTGTCCTGCAATATTCAGCTGCACATTACTCTGATGAAAACCCACAATGTCTTTGAGCTTCTGGTTGTCTAATACTGGGGTTTAAAGTTGCCATGAGTGAGTTTGGCATCAGTTAACATTTTAGCCAGCTGGCTAAGATAGGGAAAGAATAAGGTATTTCTTTCCTTATGTAATAATGAAAAGCAATAATTACAAGTATGTAATAATACACAAAGGCCATAATTAGTCTCTTCCAGTGTTTAGGATGCACTAGAGAATCGTATAGTCATTTGGAGTGTGTTTGGACCCATTAGTATGTTCTACAGTACCTTTCCAGCAAACAAAAACCTGAATTGCTACTATTTAACAATTTTATGAGCCCATACTACTGCATTTCGGGAGTAACAAATGTGTTTGGAAATGGAAACAGTTCTTTGAAAGCACTGTATCAGAGATTGTCTTGTACACTTACCTGTTGTAAACAGGCCGGTTTGTAAAAGATGTATGTTTTGGTGTTTAAAAATGTTTATAAAATTGTATATAAATGGTTTCAAATTTTCCAGGCTTTTTGTAGATACTATATTTGATGCCTATCAGGATGCTTTAATTTGGAGGGTCGATTATCATATCAAGTCATCCATGCTGACGGTCCACAAGCTTTTGAGGTAACTACACACAAAAAATAGTACTTTAGATTTGAAAACAATGTTTTATAATCTTTTCAAAATGTACTGTAACTTTTCTTTGGTTCTGCTGTTTTCATTTAACTTTTTTCAGTGTTTGTATTGACATTTTCAAGATGAATGTGTCCTGCACCATTACCAAGTACTTGATTATTACACCAGTTCAGAGTCACAATGAAGTTTATCATTTCTTCTCACACATGCACACTCACCCAGACTTGCACACATCCCACACACAAAACTTATGCAAAGGGGAAAGCAAGCACTTGAAGTGGGTCTTGTCCCTTACAGAAAGGGATTGTTCCTGAAGATATTGCTGTAGGCAGTATTCAGTCTTGTGTTCTTTTTTATTAAATAAGAGGGGGATGGGGCGAAGGAAAGAAAGAGAAAAAGGAAATAAAACTTAAAAAAACAGCAAAACAAAACAGGCAAAAAACCCAAACAGTGTACAGGTTTGTAACTGCCAAAATTTGATGGTCAAAACAAGTTTTCAAGTAAAAGGAAAAAAAAAACTGAAACCTCTTTGTACTGACTCTTTTTAACTGGCTCCTTGTGTTTGTCCTGGGTTAAATGCTCGCACACAACACTTAGTAGGGCACATTCCACAAGGCATGCTGGGAAAAAGCCCACTCTTTAATTCTGCCTAGCCCTCAAAGACAAGAGTCTCTGGTGTGAGAGGGATTTTTGTTGTGTTGTCTTACTTCCCTTCATTCCCCTTCAAAATCTGAAGACATGTTGAGATCTTATATATTATCTTATTGGGCACAATCTTTGAAAGCCTTTTCCTGATGACAGCAATGAAAAGCAAGGAAAGAGGCTAGAATAATTAACAAATTAAACAAATGTCATGAACTTAGTTCTTCTTCAGCATAAGGCTTCACTAAGCTCTTCTTGGCAATAGCTCTTGTGCTCTCTTTATCTCTCTTGCTAGCTTGCTCACTTACTTGCTTTTACTCCCTTTCTTAAATAAAAAAATTGGGTTTTGGTTTTCTTTTATTTTAAAATTGAGGCATAATTAGTACTTGAGTTCTCTTCTATGTCTCCAAAAATGTTTCTATATGGAATAAAAGTTGCTTAAAATATATAGAAGACAAGTCAGGTGCTGGTGACACACACTTATAATCCTATCTACTCATGAGACTGAGATTCAAAGCCAGCATAGGCAGGAAAGTCTATGAGACTCTTATTTTCAGTTAACCTCAAAAACCAAAACTGTGGCTCAAGTGGTAGAGCACCAGCCTTGAGAAAAGAGCTAAGGGACAGAGCCTAGTCCAAGTTCAAGTACCAGTACTGATGCTATATATAGGACATATGTATATAGACAGACAGACAGATCCATCCATCCATCCACACGTACATACATACATACATAGATATTTAATGCTTTGCAGAAGAAGTAATACTATAAGAAGCTATCTTGAGTCTTCGTCTATCCTAGAAAGAAAGGAGCACCCTCTACTTTTGCCTTGGTGAGAATGGACAAGGCCGTGGAGCTATCAAGAAAAGCCTCTATTCTACTATTAGAGCAGGTCCTCCTACATTGGCAGAACCATACCAGCTTAAGCCTCGCTAGGACTGTGGAGCCAAAGAGCCACAATTCCATAGGAAATGCAGTAGCTAGGAATTGGTCTTCTCAACTTGTAATACTATTGATTTGAGGAGCTTACTTTGCACAGTACTATACTGCAATCCTCTGGATATTTATCTCTCTCTTCCCTCCACCCAATCCATATGCAGTTAAGTGTTTAACAACTGGCTACAAAATGGAAAGCACCATTCGTTGCATGTACCAGTTTCTGCAGTATAAGTAGGTAATAGGAACTGGCTCACAAGATTCCTAAGTCTTAAACATTGACGGACACAAGCCAGTGGGAACCAGACTGAGTCCTTCCCACTACACTGAGTTACCTAAAGGTAAGGCCATGCCATCACTTCATAGTAATAGCTTTGTAACCACAATTTTCATAAATATATGTCCCTCAGTCAATGTTTTTTATGAAAAAATTAATCAATAGCATCTTCAACTGAATACCCTGTTTCTCCTCAACCCTACTGCATGCTGATGAATTTAGTCATTTCGTTAGAGAGGCAAGTGTTGAAGCCTCCTGCCTTTTACCCCAAATGACAGTAAGTGTTTAAGGACTGAGCAACAGGAGAATATTCACATGTATGTCTTTCCTGGGGCCACCCTTTGCAGAAAGAGAATTGGATGAAATCTTCATCTATACATTTAAAGTAGTAGTAATTCAGGAAGATAAAGTAGGGTTCATGAGTGCCAGGATCCCATACAAGATGGGCCCATGGAGCTGCTTCTGCCCAGGGCATGTCCCAAGACCCCTCCTAATTCTCTATTTCATGACCATCCAAAGTGCTGATAAATCCTGAGGCCAAGGCAAATGAGCTCACATGCTGATAACAAGAATGTGGGCTCAGCAAAATAAAATTTCCTTAACTGGCACATGCATAGTGCTATGCTTAGCTGTCCTTAGGTGAACTTTCAGGGGGAAAAACAATCAAGACTTCATGTTTATGCACCACATATCATTAATGTCATTCTAACAGAAGGCATTGTGGGAATGGACAAGTGCCATTGGAAAACTGCTATGTAACCACCACCTACCACTCAAAACCATCCATCAAGGAGAGCTCTTTCCAAGAGAGGGATCTTTCTATACTCTCCTCAACCCAAACCAGGCTTAAATTGTCCCAAGCCTGGTTTCTCAGGTCTTGAACATTTCTTGGTAAGTCCCTTTCCCACTTTAATAAACCTGTGCTTCCTCATTACTTGTGTGTGCATTTCACTCTTTGTTTCAGGCATCGAGAACCTACCAAGACATCTGACTGAGACACTGCCTTGTAACAAAAACAACAGAGAAATGCCATCTTAGAAATAGTTTTGGTCTTCTGTGGTGGGGGCTAGTAGGGAGGGACCTGGTTTATTCCTATCTGCAGTCTATGCTAGTTCTTTAGGGTAGAAGAGCTGGCTCCTAACTTGGAAATAGTTCTCTGTAGAAAGTCTCTGTGGGTCTGTGGGTCTGTGGGTTTCTGTCTCTCTGTGTGTCTGTGTCTATCTGTCTGTCTGTCTGTCTGTCTCTCTCTCTCTCCTATACCTGGGTCAGTGTCCCCAAGACCCCTCCCACACTTGATGATTCACTCGAAGGATTTACAGGACTTAGCATATAGTCAAACAATAAAATGATCCAAAGAAAAAATCAGCAAAAGGAAAAATAGTGCAGGGGCTGAAGTCAAGGGAACCAGACACAAGTTTCCAAGTTTCACCTCTCCCAGTGAAGTTAGCCATGTGCCCATTCCATCCAGCAGATACCATGACAGTGCATAAAAGGATTGTTCAAGGGGCTGGGAAGGTGGCTCAGTGGTAGAGTGCTTGCCTTGCATGCCTGAGGCCCTGGGTTCGATTCCTCAGCACCACATAAGCAAAAAGAAAAAAGCCGGAAGTGGCGCTGTGGCTCAAGTGGTAGAGCGCTAGCTAGCCTTTGAAGAGCTGAGGGACAGCGTCCAGGCCCAGAGTTCAGGCCCCACGACCGGACCCCCCCCCAAAAAAAAGGATTGTTCAAGACAGTGAATCATCTTCACAAGAGTGAAGAAGATCTCTGGGCAGATACCAAAGCTTGCTCAGTCCTCTCTTTTTAATGCGTAAAAGAGCATGAGTTAGCTTGGCTAACTCACAAAGAGCACACAGCAGGAGGTAGGTACAAGGATACCAGGATGTAGCAGAGATTAGGCACACACACACACACACACTCAAACACAGATACTCATCCTGTCTTTGAACAGGATTATTGAGCAATGTCAAGCACTCAGAATCATGTGTCTTTGCTCAAAGCCAGGATAAAGCAAACACACAACTGCAGTTTCTATTGGCATCAGGTTTTCTCTACACACACCATCCAGTCAAATGTCCTGCACCTGGTCATAGCTCCCACGAGGCACGAGGGGCCCCCAGACATGTGCTGAATTCTCCCAGCCCCGGTGACAGGTATAGCAACAGATGTGAAATGTTCTAACCCAGGACACTCATTAGAGGTCAAGGGTTTCACTGGAGGCTGGGCATGCTGGCAGCCTCTGCCTGTGATGCACCAATATTCCAGACTTCCAGAAGGAAAGCAAGTGTTCAGATAATGAAACTGTTTAGGCCTAACCAGTCACTCTTATCATATCTGAAAATGGTGAGTACCCTCTTAAAATTCAAGTTCCCACACATTAGTTCAAAGGAATTGCAGTTAGGCCTGTGCGTTAACTTTTGAATGCACTATTCCTTTAAAATTGTCAACAAATTGACACCTCTGTAAGCAATGAGTAAGTTCTGTTGTTCACAGTCTGTGTGGTGAGTAGACTGGAGTTCTCTGTGTGTGTGTGTCCCCTTCCCACCAGCACTCCCCTTCTAATCTTTACCTTCCTTTTCTATAGCAGCAAAGGAGAGGGCCAGCATGATTCCATCAAAAGCATCTTTCAGTACAAGCTGGTCCACAGAAGAAATCTATCACACTTGTTCTTTTTATACAAATTATCTTTCTGGCCATTTGTTTCAGATCATTAGTGGTTTACATGCATAAAAGGGCACTTTTCCCACCTAGATGTGAACAGCTTGAAACAAGTTGCTCCATTTTGCAACACTCTTCCATTTTGTCTCTATTTGCTTTTTGAAATTCAAATTAACTTCTAGATAATTTTTCCCACTTTCTGAGGCTTATAATAAAGAAAATTTGGAAAATTGTAAATACCAAACAATAAGCAATAACTTGGAATGAATTAGCACAAAAATTAAAACAGTATAACATGTTAAAAAGAAACACATGGATTAAGGAGATCATTTTTAAATACTTTTTTGGAACAAGTGTTTTATCAATTTTTTTAAATAGCAGGCTAAGTAATGTTATAGGTTTGGACTACAATTTGTATAATGGGTTGCGTAGCATGTCTCCAAAATCCTTAGAACCAAAAACATTTCAAATTGAGTTTGGATTTTGAAATATTTGTATATATATATCATGAGATCTTCAGGATGGGACGCAAGTCAAAACATGAAGTGGTACAGACAGCCTAAAGGGAATTTTATAGAATTGTTTTTGATGTCCCTAAGTATGTCATATGAAGTCAAGTACAGACCTTTCCACTCTTGATATCATGTCAGTACTGAAAATGGTTCAGATTGTTAGCAATTGAGATTTCAGATTTTTAGGCTATGGATGCTCAAGCTTTATCATCACAATGTTTTCTTTCTTTTTTTTTTTGGTGATAGTACTAAGGGTCGAACTCAGGTCTTCATGCTGGCTAGTCAGGTTTTCTATGCTATCTACTTCAACCAGTATTCATTCTTTCTATTTCCAAAGCAGTGCAAGGTAATGGCAAAACAAGAATATAAATGCAAGCAAGTAATATCACCCCTATATTTGTCCTCAATTATAACTAGAGTATACTTTCAGACCATTATCCTTTATTTTTTCTTGTGGTGGTGGGGATAGAACCCAGGGTCTTGGTGAGCAGATACTTAACCACTGGGTTATACTCCCAGCCCTTGGGCCATTTTCTTTTTTTTTTTTTAATTTTTTTTAATTTTATTTTACCTTGGGCCATTTTCTATATATGTATATATTGACATACATTTTTTCTCATAAAAAAGAGGTTTTATGAGCTTAATTAGTTATACAGAGAGGGAGAAATTTGTTGTGATTTTTCCATCTCCTTTTCTTTGCTCAAACAGTTTCAACAGATTTCATTGTCCTGTGCATGTTTTCAAGCATGGTAAGAATCTATTTCAACCATACTCACCTTCATTTACAAAGGAAGCCCTTTAAAAAAAATATTTAATTGCCAAGCACCAGTGGCTCACGCCTATAATACTAGCTACTCAGGAGGCTGAGATCTGAGGATCATGGTTCAAAGCCAGCCAGGGCAAGAAAGTCCATGATACATGAAATTCATATCTAACCAACTACACAGAAACAGCCAGAAGTGGCACTTTGGCTCAAGTGGTAGAGTACTATCCTTGAGCAAAAGAAGCTCAGGGGCAGTGCCCAGGCCCTGAGTTCCAACCCCAAGATCAGCTAAAACAAAACAACAAAAAAAAGTGTGAATATCTTTATTTTGCAATTGTCTTTCCCTTACCACCTGCGCCTCAACATAGGGTCACTTCCTTAAAAAATACATAATAGTCATTCTCTTATCGAATGCTTTCTTTGTGATCTTTGATTATTTCCTTTAGATGTGATTTGTGATCTAGCAGCTTTTACTTCAACAGTATTCTGTGAGATTCAGCCAACTCCTCCTTATCTCTTTCTCAGGTTGTGAGGTCCTGCTTCTTTATAAGATTTTACCTTTGTTGCACTATGTTGTAAGGTAACTTATCAGACGTGCCACATTTTAGAAGATGGAATCTTGGAGTCTTTATTACACAGTTAGCAGTCTGAAACCAGCCCATTGTTACAAAGGCCTGCAGCCCCCAAATACATATAACACAGCTAGGAAACAGGCCAGAGACGAAAGAAAGAACACAAAGAAAACCAACAATCCAACTCAGCTCCAATGGAAAGCGGAATTGGGAGCCATGATGACTGGAGATGAGCCAGGAGACAGGACACAGGACAGGATCATGGAGACACATGTGGCATGGCATCCCAGCCCCTATGCTATTTCATGCTTAAACAGAGTCAGGCCAGGGGGCAGAGTCACAGGACACTCCTAGTCCCAAGCACTGGACTGACAGGTTCAGTAACCTAACAGGCAAGTGACCACCCCTGTCTCCAGGGATCTAGCTATGCTTATGGGGTGGGGGAGGGAATCACCCTCCCCTACCAGGAAGACAAGATACCAGACCTTAAATGGACATACTCAGGTACCAGCAGAACTTTTCCATCTAGGGAAGACAAGCCTTAACTTTCCATATAGGATATGCTTAGAGGTTACTCAGAGGCTTGTGACTCAAGCCATTTAGGAAGCTAATCAATTCAGAATCAGAACATTCTCTATATGCAAGCTTTTCTAAGGCTATGACATCTGCATTTCTCTGAAGAAGAGCCCTCTTAGCTCACACCACTGAGCCAGGCATCTGCACTTCAAAGGCTGGCTTGTCTCCCCTCTAGGCCTTGGAGCTGGTGGATAGTCCCCCATCTTCTTCCTAGGCATCAAGATGGCTGTGTGAGGTATCTGAATTTCAAAGGATGGCTTGTCTCACCTCTATGCCTTGAAGCTGTGTGGACAGACCAGTGTGTTTCCTTGATCTTGAAGGATCCCACATATCTATCCCAGGGGACCATGCAGAGGCAGGCACGCACAGGAGAAAGATTGTTATAAGGTTTATTAGAGGAGCCATATTTCCCTCAAGAGGGAGCACATGGCCTCTGTCCCCATCCAGGTAGCAGGAGGGTCTGGGGGATGGGAAGTGAGGTAGATGGGTTTGGGTGGAGAGAGGGAGGGGCCAGCTGCATGGAGGGAACTCTAGGAATAGGAGGGTGCCCAGGTGTGGGTAGAGCTGAGGACCAAAGGTGAGCATAACACTAACAAATCCTGTCCTGTGTCCTGGCTCCTGGCTCATCTCTGGTCATCATGGCATCTGAATTCAGCTCTCCATTGGAGCTGAATTGGATTGTTGGTTTTCTTTTTGTTCTTTCTTTTGTCTCTGGCCTGTTTACTAGCTGTGTTATGTATATTTGGGGGCTACAGGGCTTTGTAACAATGGGCTGGTTTCAGACTGCTAACTGTGTAATAAAGACTCCAAGATTCCATCTTCCAAAATGTGGCTTCTCTGATAATTCACCTTACAACGTATGTTTAGAGAGCTTATGACATGGTAGAGCTGAAGCAGTAGAGACTAGTCAGAGACTTTAGAAGATATACTTCAATTATGAGGGTGGTACCCTCATGAATAAGATTAGTACCTCACTTCACAAAAATACCTCACACTGGCAGAGTGACTTCAATGTCAGAGAGACTGCTTAGCAAGCCTAAGACAGGCCCTGAGCTCAAGTCCTTGGACCATTAACAAAATAAAAATAAGAAGGATCCCCTAGCTTTCCTTCTACTATGGGAGGATACAACAAGAAGGTAGTCTATAAGCAAGAAGGGGACCCAGAACCCAGCCATGCTGGTACCTGACCTTAAACTTCCAGCCTTCAAATCTGTGGAAAATAACATTCTGCTGTTTATAAACCTTCTGATCTGCAGTTCTTCCTCATCGCAGCCCAAACTGACAAACAAAATAAACAAACCCATAAATGCACCTGGGAAGTTATATAATAGGATCCTGTTTTATAAACAGTCCTACAACTTGTTGTGTTCACTCAAGAGCATCATGGACATTGTCACTTGTCCAGGTTACAGGGGCTGAATGCAATGGCTGTGTTGTTCCCTCATATTATGATCATCCCACAACTGACGAAATCACACTCTATTCATGGACCATTTATTCAGTAAAGACAATGGTCTTGTAAATATCCTTGTGAAAATATGCACTCATATGAAGATTTCTGGAGGCAGAATCTTTAGGTCAAAGGATATATCTACTGTCTTGAGAGTCTCTTCTTGTTTTAATTGCCTTGAAAATGATTTTCCAAAATAAACAATCCCACCAATAGTGACATATAACATAAAGCACTCTATACAACTCTCTCCACACTATTCACAGTGCTTCTTCTTGCATGTTAGAAGAGATGCTGATCTCTCTGATTCTCCAGAGGGCCTGGGTTTGGGACTGCCAAGGCTCATGCTGTCATCATGAGAATGAGTCTCCTGAGCCTCCACTTTGGTCACTTGTGCTATGCCTTTCTGCCTGGCAGAGCAAGTACACAGAGAAGGGCCAGTTGGCTGGCTGCAAAGCAATTGAGAATCCATCTCAGAATCACCAAATGCCTGGTTCACAGACCATACATGCTGAACAAGCAGGTTCAAGAAAGCAGATTTTTTTGTCAGTCATGGGCCTGAACTCTGAGCCTGGGCACTGTCCCTCAGCTCTTTAGCTCAAGGCTAGCACTCTACCACTTGAGCCACAGTGCTACTTCTGGCTTTTTCTGCTTATGTGGTGCTGAGGAATCAAACCCAGGGCCTTGTGCATGCAAGGCAAGCACTCTACCACTGAACCACCTTCCCAGCCCCAAAACATAGATTTTATCAATAAAACATGAGTGTACTCTACAGAGTCAGTGTTGACGTGCCTACTACAGCAATTCTTATCTGCAGGACCGTTAGCTCTTTTTATTAGCATCAATTAGTTGCACAACTGAATTTCTTTTTAATATGTCATTTATGGTATATGTGATGCATCTAAATCAGTCCCACCCCTCCAACATTCTCCCTCCTCCTTTCTTTCCTTAGATCAGCCTCAGTAAGCTTTGCTTTAAATGATCACTATATATTTTTTTTGGGGGGAGGGTGGGTCATGGGACTTGAACTCTGGGCCTGGGCGCTGTCCCTGAGATCTTCAGCTCAAGGCTAGCGCTCTACCACTTGAGCCACAGTGCTACTTCTGATTTTCTGAGTTTATTTATTTCGAAGATAAGAGTCTCATGGACTTTTCCTGCCAGGGCTGGCTTTGAACCATGATCCTCAGATCTCAGCCTCCTGAGTAGCTAGGATTACAGGCATGAGCCACCAGTGCCCAGCTATGATCACTATGTTATACCTTTAACTTTCACATTTTCTACCTGTCATGAAATACACAAAGGAGTCCTTAAAACCTGTATTTGCACACAATTTTTATACAAGCTTTTGAAAATAGATATTGTATATCAACAGAAACAACTGTACTAGCAGGTTATGGAATTTAAGTCTACCATTTTCTCAAATTATGACTCAGGAAGGACCAGCAGCCATGACATCACTCAAGGACATTGCCAATGGATCCTAGATCACTAAAGCAGAATCAGCATCTCTAGATGATCTATCTATATGCAGTTTCACATCTGGGAAGCACTGGTATAGGTTTTTTTAACTTACATTTGACACTTACCAGTTGTGTGAAATTAGCTAATTTCACTAGACTTAGCTGTTTCATCTGGAAGATAGATTGTTTACAAGAAGACAATAACACTAAGCACTCACATGATATGTATTTTCCTAATTTTCATCTATACTTTACTGTGCAAAAGGCCTTTAACTATTTCCAGGCTTATCTAGAATCGCCACTAGAGTTAACAGCTCAGTTGCTACAATTTTAAAAAGTAATTTTGAAAAATCAGAATGCTGTACTAAAGCACAAATGTTCTCTGAAGTCTGTTTTCCTGAGGAACTCTTGGGAACATTAACCAGGCTCTTGTTCAAATAAATGAGTTTTGCACAGATAAAAAGCCCAGGGCCATGATGCCTTTGCACACCCACACCAAGGCTCATCATTGCTCACCCAGTCACTTTCTAATAAAGCCCACCCAGGCTCTGATCAATTGCAGGAGTCGCTACTTGAGATAGAGATTTTTTTAAGGCCATTTCATTTCTGTGACCCAGAAAGAAGTGGCATTTAACTAGGTCATGAAGGAATTCAGTAGCAGGTAAGAGGATCTTGGTGTAGGATGCTTCTTCTAAATAGTAGTAAATTGACTTGGAGGGAATAAGATTAAAATGACCAAAAGGGCAGCAACTTCAGGGACAAAACTGAAGAATGGTAAGAATGACTGAGTAAATAATTCACCTAGCACAGGAAAAGGCAATGAGCACAAAGAGACTCCATGTCTCAGAACATGATTAATTAAGAATTCAGGATACAAGGTAATTAGAGAAGCCATAACCTGGAGGCATACTGCTAAATTATTCTGATCATTTTTAACAATGAAAAAAATTAATGTTCTGGTCATGTGGCATAGATTGTAGATTTGGATAATGTGAAGAGCAATGTTTATGTAGTGTAGTCAGTGAATTAAATTATTTCTTTTGATTTTGATTTTCCAGTGAAAATCAGGATCCAATGATTGAATCTAAATCAGGAAAGTGATTGTAACAACTGTGACAAATTGCAGTTGAATTTCATGTCTTTCTTGTCATCAAGCTCCTAATACAACTTCATTTGCAATTCGTGTGTGTGTGTGTGTGTGTGTGTGTGTGTAAAGCTATTTCATTATCTCCTGTTATATACTGGGGCAAGGAAGAATGAATAAATTATTGCTACACAGAGTAGAGGTGAGAATGAATAAATTACTACTATATAGAGAAGACATAATATCGAATTTCCAATGAAATGAACCCATTTTCCTAGCAAAGCTGTAAATGTGGTTTTGATCTCCGTTTAGTAATCACTGAGTTAGAAATTAAAAACTTAGTTAACTTTTTGATGAACCCAGCATAGTGCTACAATCTACTGAACCTACATACCACTCCCTTCATACTACTTCAAGCATTGTTTTTATGCTATTTCTAATCTTCTTCTAATGCTTTCAGTTAATTCACTGGTTGTCCAGTGTGCATTTTCAAGATGGCTGAATGATTCTCAGTTATCTGTTGCCTTGCTTTGTACCTATAAAATCCCTACTTTAATTAAACTACAAGAATCCTAGGAGATTCACTGAAGGTTTCAAATAGATACAGGTTTGGTCTCCTTGGTTTCAGGTTAATTACACTCTCTTATGTGGAAATAGGATCATAGGAAATGTAATCTGGCCAAAACTGGAGTTATACTGGATTGTGACAATCCCTAACACAAAAATGACTGTTTTTACTTTAAGAGAAAGAAGAAAGACACCGAAGGGAAGGCCGTATGAGAGTGGAGGCACAATGAACTGTGCTAGCTATACCACAAGGAACACTAGATACTGACAGAGAAGCCCAGGACATATTCTCCCTCAGACTCCCAATAGAAACTTAACTCTGCTGACACCTGGATTTCAAACTTCTGATCTCCCAAACTATGAAATTAAAGTGCTGTTGTTTAAAGGCTACCCAGCTGTAGCATTTTGTTTCGTTTTGTTTTTTATTTTTTTTATTGTCAAGGTGATATACAGAGGGATTATAGTACATAAGTAAGGTAATAAGTACATTTCTTGCCGACCTTGTTACCCCTTCCCTCCTTTTTCTCCTACTTTCCCTTCTTTCCAGTCCCCCACCTCCAAGTTGTACAGATCATTTCCAACATATTGTCTTGTGGGTATCACTGTTGCATTGGTTCCCCCCACCTTGCCCTTTGTCTCACCATTCTTTTGTTCCCCTTTCCTTCCCTAATTCAGATAAATGTACCAAAATCAAATACAGTGACGACAGGGGATATACCATGGGAAAAGAACATACAAAATAAACAAAAAAAACCCACATAGTACATTAAAAACAACAACAGCAAAGAAAAAGCTCTTGTGTCCATTTCTTGGAGTTCATTTTGCTTAGCATCATCTTATATGGTCATATGTTGAGCTATTCTGCTCATCTGCTAAGATTATCTTAGACATATACTAAGGGAAACCATAGGACGTATGCTTCTTTAGGTCTGGCTTATTTCACTTAATATGATTTTTCCAAGTCTTTCCATTTCCTTATAAATGGGACTGTGTCATTCTTTCTGATGGAAGCATAGAATTCATATATATACATGAACATTTTTATATATGAACATATATATATATATATATAAACATTTTCTTGATCCATTCATCTACTGAGAGACATCTGGGTTGGTTCCATATCTTAGCTATGATGAATAATAATAAACTGACATACACCACACACTCTTGCAGCCTTTGGGATAAGGGACACATGTTTTCTCTCCTATGTGGAAGTCAGATCTACATTAGAAATGTATATGTAACATATATAGGGTCATATGCATATATAACAAACATATGAACTAAAGTATGGTATATGCAGGAGAGGATTTCAATGGTGTGACTCCTTTGAACATCTAACTTACAGTTTAACCAAATGAATACCAGGAAGCTAGAACATGGGGGAGGTCAAGAAGTGGGGGCAAATGTTGGGGGAGGAAGGGTTGTCTAGAGGAAGGGTGGGAAAAAGCAGTCATACTCTTCAAAGAATGTGTGTGGAAATGGGGGTGGGCGAGGGTGGGAGACTGGAGAGAGAATACCAAAAATGATAACATGGATCAAGATGCATTGTACTCACAAACTGACATGTTGAATTGAAACCCCTTTGTACAACTACTTAAGGATAATTTTTAAAAATTACATAAAAACTTCTGAGTTTCTGAGAACCCTTGAGCAAGAGGTTTTGCAAACCATTTTGGCTGAACAAAGTTGAACTGATTATTAAATTAATATTTATTATTATAAATATTATAATAATTATTAAATTAAATAGTGTTCATAGAGATTTGGCCCTATTGTGTGGCATATGCCAAGACTCTAGGTTCTCTTCAATTCAGGAAGCCTGGAGATGAGAAACACAGCCCCAGTAGAGGTAGCCTGACTTGTTCTTTAGGCCAAAGGCCTTTGTGTGTGTGTGTGTGTGTGTGTGTGTGTGTGTGTGTGTGTGCATGTGTGTGTGTGTTTTCCTTTTGATTGACAGCAAAACCAATACTAAACAACTAAACAAACTTTGTTTGAAGCAAGCGAGGAGAATTCTCTAAGCTTCCACTAGCCTAATCCTGTCCTTATTTTCTATCATTACTTTGCAATCTTGATTATCTGCATCATTTTTCATAGTTGTGATCATATTATGAATATGGTGTACTTTAATTTTCACTCTGTATATTTTAAACACTTTTTTGACAAAGTCATTATGACTTGTAATGTTTTAATAATTTTTCTTCTTTATTTGACAGCCATGGTTAAAATCATGTAAGGTAGAACTCTCAAATTAGAAAGCTGAGGAGAGGAGTGATGAGAAGAATCTTTACTCTTCTAAGGCTGGCTTTAAGAAAGAGCACTTAACCGAGCGCTGGTGGCTCATGCATGTAATCCTAGCTACTCAGGAGGCTGAGATCTGAGGATCCTGGCTCAAAGCCAGCAGGGGCAGGAAGTCCATGAGACTCTTATGTCCAATTATCCACTCCAAACCATTAGTGAAGCTCTGGCTCAAAGAGCACTAGCCTTGAGCAAAAGATCTCAGGGATGGCGCTCAGGTCTTGAGTTCAAGCCCCAAGGCAGACAAGAAAAAAGAAGAAAAAAGAAAAACCACTACCTCTTTCCTAGAGACATCCCTGGATCCTAAACCTGTACATAAAGACTCCTGTGTTCAAGAAGGAGAGCCATTGGATATGTGGGTGCTGCCAAGGAGCCGTGGAAGACATTAAAGCCAGCACTTATTGTCCCACTGATCACAAGGAAGGAGTGTTTTCCAAAACCTCAAGTCTTCATGTCCTTATCTCCAGACAGAACTCCCCAGCTTTCTCTGGAGACTTGCTTGCAGGGCAAGCACTCTCTGGGTTTCACAGTTGTTTGGAGGTGAGTGAAAGCAGTTATGCCAGTCTAAAGTGCCCCCCAAGCTATCCCTTCATGTCTCCATTGATTACATTTAGCCACAGAGATTACCCAAAAAAATCATTCCTCCCTTAGAAGTGTTGTTAGCCTTTTAAAGCACATGCTTCTTCTATTAGTCAAGGTTTGCCACAGAAACTGAACCAATAGTGTGTGTCCATGTAGATTAGGAAATTGACTCAGGCTCCACATAAGAGAGAATCTATGCATCTCTTCTCTCTCTGGGCCTGACTTACTTCACTTATCATGGTCTTTTTTTCCAGGTCCTTCTGTCTCTTTGCAAATGATGCAATAACATCCTTTCTAATGGATAAGTAAAATTCTATTGTGTAGATATGCCACATTTTCTTGATCCATACCTGTCACACGTGGAACCTAGAATTAATTTATAAATGTGTAAGTAATTATGTTGGATGGTATCCAAGTGTACATGTGTATTAACCAAATTATGGTCGGTCCAGGGGAGATTTCAATGGTATAATTCCTTAGCAAGACTAACCCACAGTCTAACAAAGTAAACACCAGGAAACAGGTACTCGAAAAGGGGATGGAATCAGGGGAGGGGTAGACAAATGAAGAGAGGATAGGGGAGAGAATGCAATGCATATTCTACAAAATTAAGAAAATTGAGGGAAGGGATGGGTTAGGAGGGATGGAGAAGGAGAATGAAATTGGTGACATTGATCAAGATGCAATATATCCATAAACTCATCTGCTGAATGGCAACTGCTTTGTACAACTACTTCAAGGTAAGGAAAAATATCTTGATTCAGGTGACAGAGGAAGCCTAGTGAACCCAGAGTCTTACAAGGCAGGCAGGCTGGAGACTGGCTGTACACTAATCAAATTCTTTCTTCCTAGAGAGATCAGTCTTTCTATTAAAGTCTTCATTGATTGGATGAGACTGTTGACTGATTAAAGCCTTGATTGACTGAGACCCATCTGTATCACCTACAGTAATTTGCTTTACTCAAAGTCTACTTATTTAAATGTGAAACTTATCAAAAAACATTCTCAGAATGATATTTGACAAAGATATGGATAATTTGACTCATAAGCTTAATCATCATATTCAGCAAATACAGGAAGCCTTTTCTTCTTGGCAGATGTGTTCTTTCTGTTTTTATTTAACCTACAGGAGTAATCTGTAAAAATTACAAAGCAGAAAATAATTAAAGTCTTTTATATTCTCAACCCCTTAAAATCAATCCCCTCCCCAGGAATCAATGTGATTTGTATCCCTCAAGTCTTTTATCTACAGATGAATCAAATTCGTTCAATAAATATGGGACCTAATTTTTGCCATCTTTTTACTTCATGGGAACCCTGGACATCTTTCCATATCCACACATTCATTTTAGTAGCTACTAATGTTATCTAGGATACCTCTGAAGACTTAGTAAAAACTGTTTTGTTTGCTGAAATATATCCATTTTTATTGTTGTTGCCAAATTAATAGCTGTTTTAAAATGTTTATTGATCAAAATGCTTTGTATTCATAAACTGACATGTTGAATTGAAACTCCTTTGTACAACTACTTCTCAAGACAATAATAATAATAATAATGTGTTTGTTAAATTCATCTGAACAAAAATAGAATTCTAAAGCCCAGACACAAAGGTGGAAGAGAGAGATAATAAATAGGGGAAGAAAAGAAGTAAGATTAAGAAAGAAATGAGGCTATTTTGATCCTAATTTGCATTTTGCTATGTTGGTGCCATTAAGCAGTATGTACTGTACATTAAATGTGCTATAGCACATTGAAGGGAGTGCAAAATTAATCTCATAAGATAAGCATGACCAATGTAATAAATGTAACACAAGTACTCAGAAGAGATCCTGGCCCAAAGAAGGTCTTTGATTAAAAACTGCAATACTGAATTAAGTAATGAATTCATGAAGACTAGGACTCTTCAGATTGAGTTAAATAAGATATGGAAGTATCTTACAGGTCCATCATGTACACTGAGTACCTAGTAACTGTGTGCTATTGGCAGATACTAAACTGGGATGTCAAGTGGTACCAGAACAGTAAGTAAAACCAGTTTGCTGCTTCCAAAACACATTTTCCTGCTGCTCCATATGGAGTATTTGTGGCTGAAGGGCCACATTTAGAAGGGAGATTCAGGTTCAATAAGGACTGAAATCCACACAGAGACAGATACAAGCAACATGCAGACAGCAACACATTTTGGAGTAAGCAACAATGAAGTTTGGCTTTGGCTTCATTTTTCACTCAGCCTCATGCTATTTGTTTTGTGGGTATCTCTGGGATGAAATATAAATAGTTTCTTCTATGGAGTTTCCCTTGCTACTGTACACACCCATTCTCATGGCAGCACAGAAAAGGCACGTGCACAGTGTAGGTTCTGCCCCACACCCCATAGCTCTGACAATTATACCATTTGGGATAATTGTCTCGTAATTGCTGCTGTGATTTAAAATCTAATGTTATCCTCCAATTGTTCCAATGTCATGAATAATGCAATCCTCTTGTGAGCCCTCTGCTAGTTCCTCATTTAGATTGGCCCTGTGTTTGAATTATGTCCCATTGTCCTACACCCCATTGTCTCACAAACTAATGTGGTAGAGACAATATAGGAAATAATTAGGACTTGGATAATTATGGGCAATGGGAAAATAAGTGAATGAGGTAGGAAGTTTTAATCTGGAAATGTTTTCAATCCCAGGTGGCTCATAGGTAAATAGGATGGAGTTGGAGGTGGGGCTTGCAGGTTTCTCTTTAAGAATCTTAGTTGGCTGTTATCTGTGTATGCCATTTATACTTGTTCTGTCTGATGTGGAGGGATTTTTCTTTTCAGAACAGAAGGAAAACAGATTTTCCCCACAGGGTGACTTTTCTCAGTTGTATTCTGTTGTCATCAAATGCAAACCACTCTATAAACATGAGCTAGAGTATCTCCCTACAAGGCCAGAACACCAATTGTTTATATGCATGGGCAAGAGCAGTGTGGATTTCTGTTTCCACTATCCCGGGCTTAGTTTAATATGACAAGAAGAAATCAATTGTACTGAAACAAATGAAGAGAACGGTTTCAGATTTTCAATTTGGTTTCTACCCAGGGAAGGGACAAGCTCATTTTGGTGGAATCCTACTCGCATATTTGAGTGCCATAACCCATACAGCATGATGCCTGAATCCTCTCAGGCCCAGTGAAAGTGAACAGTGAGTCTCTGCTCTTTTAGTGACCAGTGGAGCTATGGGATCAGATTTTTTTAATGTTTTTTATTGTAAAAATACTGTACAGAGGGGTTATAGTTACATGAGTAAGGTAATAAGTACATTTCTTATTGAGCATTGTTACCTCCTCTTTTGTTTTTCCCCTACCATCCCTTCCTTCCCCACTTCCCCACTACCTCTCTCCCCTGGCCCAAAGTTGTAAAGTTCATTTTCAGCATAGTGTCTTGGACATCTCATTGTTACAATGGGTCGGCCAGTATCCTTGTTTCAGCATTTTGTTATTTTGCTTCATCTCCCAAAATTATAAAAATGTATATACAAGGGGCTGGGAAGGTGGATCAGTGGTAGAGTGCTTGCCTTAGATGCATGAGGCCCTGGGTTCAACTCCTCAGCACCACAGAAGCAGAAAAAGCTGGAAGTGGCACTGTGGCTCAAGTGGTAGAGCGCTAGCCTTGAGCTGAAAAGCTGAGGGACAGTGCCTAGACCCAGAGTTTAGGCCCCACAACCAGCAAAACACACACACACACACACACACACACACACACACACACACACAAATATACAGGGCACCGGAATCAAATATGGGGTCAGATCTTATCATGGTGTTTGTCTTGCATGTGGCCCGTTAAATTCTGAGAAATTTTAAAGCCTGTACTTCTTGTTTGAAGAGAGGCACCTATGATCTGAGCCCTCCATGCCAGGTCTAGCTCCTCTCTGCCAGATTCCCCACCAAGAATCAGTATCAAAGCCCATCCATGAGCTGCTCCTCCAGTTTATGCTTGGCCCAGATCAACCAGCGAGTAACTGGAAAGGAGGAAACAAATGATGGAAAGACTGTCCATTCTCCTCACTTCCGTTTAGTCGGCTACACAGGGTGATCACTGCAAGTCTGAAGGATAAAAATCCACAGGCCTCAGCCTGGAATGCTGAGTGCTGATGTCCACTGAGCCACGTAAACACAGCACCCGAGAGAGCAAAATTGGCTTAAAGGAATTGGCTTAGAGCTGACCAGAAAGCAAAATATTTAGGCTGATGGAGTCTAACAGACATACAGAAATCTTAGAGCCAGTTCATTTCCTTCTGGAATGACATAAAGCAAAGCAGTGTCGCAGAAGCTAGGGGCTGGTGAGAACAAACAGCTATAGGTCAAAGCAGGCCTTCTCTGTGGAGTGAGAAGCCGCAGGAGCTTCTGTATCACTTGTCTGTAATGAAGGAAAATGGGAAAACCAGTGCTTAGAAAGTACAGCTGGCTTTTGATCAGCTGGTGGTTGTGTCAGGGATGCTTGTGTAAGGAGCCATTGCCACTCAAAGAATAGTGTACACAAGGACTTACTGCACAAGTTCTCTCTCATATATTGAGTCTCAACCTCAAATAAATGGATACAATGGCAAAAGGTGGATTTTGAGGGAAGAGCCAGAGGGAAGACGGAAGTGAAAGGAAAGGATAATAGGAGATGAATGCAATTTAATTACTTTATCTGAATATTGAATGATGAACTCTTTTAAAAATTGGGGAAAAAATGAAAGAGGGGGAAAAGAAAGAATAATACAGCAGATGAACTTGATGCAAGAATCTTTTAGGAATATATGGAAATATGAAAATGAAGCCTCTGAATACAGTTCACAGATGGTAATAAAAAAAAGAGTGAACTGGCATTCAGTCATTCACTTATTTCTACAAATACATAGTGACATACATTCATTATTGTTCAAATGCTTATTGATTACAAATTAGAGCAGATATTGCTAGGTTAAATGTTTAGTTGATCAAACTTTTTAAGCAAAGGTTACATTGTTATTTATAAAGTCTTAAGTAAAGTATTCTGGACAAGAAGAATTAATTTCTTTGGACAAGCCTCAGGAGGACGTGGGAAACACACTAGGTGAGTATTCTTCATTCTGACCCTGCCACAGCCCTATATCTGCCTGGATCCCCTGTCCAGGTTGGGTGGCCTTTCATGACACTGACAGGCTTGAGATGCTCAGCAGCTTAGTCTGGGTCCCAGTAGGCACACTGACAGCAGCTGGAATTTGACAGGCTTTCCTAACACTAGAGACAGGTGAGCCTCTTGATGTCTGGCCTGATGACAGCTCTGATATGTCATCCTGCTATTATTTCTAGGTTTGTGCTGGGTCAGGTGTTTCCCAGGAGATCTGCACTTGAAATGGAGGCAATATGACAGGTAGGACAGGTGATATTATTGATCAGTGGAAAAAATACTGGAGTACTCTATTCCTAGGGTAAAACCCTAGACATCAGAATCTCAGGAATGGGCAGGAGGTGATGACATTCCCAACGTAACTTAGAAGAGATCCCAGTTTATCCTCCTGGGGATCGCGTCATCTTAATAGCCAACATTCTCAATTTCAAAAAGAAAGTTGATCACAATGGTGCAGGTGGTCACCGTTATATGAATGGTACTCTTCCAGGATGACAGCATCTACCTGCATGTACTCATGCCTCCCAGAGAAGGTTCAGGGAAAAACGATGTGACTTCCCTGTGGAGTAGTTCCCTGATTATGTTAGCCTGCACCTCTTCCCGAAATTCTAGGAAACTTCTAGAGATGTCAACATCTCTATTCCTAGGAAATCCATCCCTAACTTTCCTCAGAGGTTCGAGTCTTCTAATTCTTCAGACCAAAAGACCTTCGTTCTACCCTTGACTTCTTCACACTCTATACACAATCTTTAGAAAATGTCTCACATTCTGTCTACAAAATATATTCACCTTTCACCACTTATTTCTTTGTATACTACTCAAATCCAATGTCCATCCATCTTGGATTATTCCAGGTCTTCACTGTCTCCACATTATATTCTCTATAACTGATTCCCATCCCTACTATTGTATTTTATCATTACACTGCCCCAGTCCCTACCCATTAGATCCACAGGATCAGAACAATATCTGGCACATGATGCATGCCAATATTTGATGGGTGAATGGATAAGATGAAGAACACATTGCAAGAATGCCTTGGGGTCCTGACTCTATATGTATATACACATAATTTAGCTTATTAGGCTCTATGAGGAGTTATTCTGATGCACACATTAATGGAAAGAAAAGAAAAAGTCCACAGAAATTTCTGCATTCATTCCTAACCCTCTAGGCTTATTAACCTAACAGATTTAGCTATTGGTCACCAATCTCTGAACCCTAGGATCCAAATTAACTACTATCTAAGCATCATTCCCACCATATTCTATTAGCTATGTAACCTATGGAATGTACTGGAAGGTTCTGCATGACATAACACCAGGAATCATAGCAGTGTTCTATCATGGGGCACAGGGACTACACAGGGTTTGGGAAGGAGCATCTAACATGCCTTGCTAGAAAGGTCTCTCTCTCAAACTTTCAACAGTCTCAATCTTTTGTAAAGTCCTAATTCTGAGAGACACTCCCCAGAACTTCAAAGGATACAGTTCTCAGGGGCCTTGTTAACCCAGTAACCTCTCATCCAGCCCACAAATGGGTATCTTCCAAAGCAAGTCTTAGACATACACAGACCATGATCTCTCTGTGCTCAACTCAACAGTCTAGTAGAGGGGAGCCAAGTACAGGCTCAATCTATAGCTCAATCTGAAGCTTGAGTCAAGGCACTGGAGGAGAGCAAAGACTTAATGTTTCCTGATTCTAAATTCATCTAATTTTGAGATTTTTTTTCTGCTCAAAACCCATGATCCCAAGCATAGAATAGAGACAGAGGAGAGAAGTCTTTCCTCATGTTCAAGAGCTTGGCAACTTCAGGGAGACAGCAAAGGTGGGATGTTCTCAGCACCCCATGTTAACAAAAGCTTTTCCTTGGAGCTATCAGAACATCACTAGTTCTACAAAGACTTCTAAGGAGTTTCTAAGTGTTACAGGGTCTCCACCCCAAAGCTACAGACAGGCACTGTCATCTGATCACCATTTGACAGACCCCAGAAGCAGAAGATAGGCAGCACAAGCTGAGATTGAATGAGGACGGGTCCCTTCCCAGAACCAGTGTTCTTGCCCTGGCTATGACATGCTGCCTTTAACACATACCAGAGCATCATCACTATCTTCAGAGTAAAACATCTTCATCTTAGATTTTGAAACTGAGATGTAGAAAAGTTCAATTCAAATTTATTTGAGCCTGCCATGGTTTATGTGCTAGGAGCCATACAAAAAATATCCCCACCTTTAGGAAACCACAGGCCTACCAAGAAAACACACACACACAGGTTAACTGGCTTAGGGCAGAAGTCCACACACATGGAGTGGCCTGGGTCAATTCTTCTGACTGATGTGGCCACAAGTGCCTTCTACAGAATAGCTACCCAATAGAGGAAAGCCCTGGTGAGACCATTCTGAGGTTCTCAATCTTGACTGACTTTGGATTACAGACCAAAGAGGAATATAAATGTAAAGAATAAGTGGATTGTGTCCACAAGCAGAGCAGAGCACAAGATGAAGATTCCAGTTTGCTCTTCCCTGTCTTGGGGAAGAATAGAGGCTCCCCTTCTCTGTGGTTCAACAATGAAGGGAAAACTTACAAGGATGCTAATGACACAATGAATGCTGGATGTCCCAGGGCTTCTGGAAAATCTGAGATGTAAGCAGGGGATATCAACAGAGACCTTCCTATGTATCCATTCATTCATGCACACAGAAATGGGAAAGTTACAGTTTTTTTTTAATTTCAGTTATTCATTGTGAAATATAAGATGGACAATGAATGCTATTTTGATACATTTTGTATTTGAGAACAGCCTTCTCTTTCTCTCCCCTCTCTTTCTCTTTCTTTCTCTCTCAGTTTTAGAAATCTGAGTTTAGATTCTGCCTTTCATTTAGCTCTGCATGACTTTGAGTAAACTGTTGATATTCTGAATTGCAAGATCTCCGCCAATAGAATAGGACTAATATGGAAAGGATTAGTAGTGGCAGGATGGGTGAGAATGTTAGAAGGGGTGACAATGATGAAGATATATGATATCTTTGTTAATTAGCAATCCTTTGTACAACTACTTAAAGATAATAAAGAAAAAAGAACTAATAACCATCCTGCCCCTCACAATTCTTAGAGAATCAGACAATGGGCTAGATGTGAACCATAGGTTCCATAAGGAATCCACAGAGCAACTACACTCAAAATGAACAAAGTTTGCAACTTGAACTTAAGTCTTAAAAAAAAAGAAAAAGAAAAGAAGCTGATATCTCTAGAGCACTGGAAGAGAGGAGGGATTAAGTCAGTGTTACCTCAGGTTTCCTGGTAACTGTGCTCCACTGACTCATTCACTGATGTTTTCAATGTGCCATTTATAGTGATTTTGCAAAGAAGTTTCATTATTGGAATGAAATGTTCAGATTTCAACAATGGGACTACTTTTGTTATATGACATTAAGAGTATTTTATGGGTCAAAACTCAAATGAACAGAAAAATTCTTGATGATATATTGGTTGTTTTAGAAATAATGTAATTCAATGTAATGAAGATAGACAAAAGGAAAAAGTTCAAGGGTAAAACTAGAAAAACCTAGGGTATAAAAGGTAGCGGTACATCAGACGAACAGCTAACATGCTATCCTGAGAAATATCTGATTCTACCACATCATGTTCATGATATAACTATTATTTACCACTTATGGATACCACACATACGTACTTGCAAATTGTTTTACAATCACTTTATAGCTGTTCTGTGAGAGATAATTAAAGCAAAAGCACTTTAAATGGAACTATTCAAAGGGACAAAGTTGTTGTGCCAATGATGTGCTATATAAATGCAAATGATCAGGATTCCTATTATAGTGAAAACTGCTTTATCATTTTTCATGGGCCAACATGTAAATATTATAATAGTTCTCTGATTTATAGAGCACTTTCTCCTAACAGATAAGCATGTCTAGCCATGCATTATTTAACAGATCTTCCCAACTCTAAAAGACAGCAAATCCATTTATTCGATAATCAGTTCACTCAGATCCTACCATTTGAAGGTTAAAATAGATACTCGATGTTTGACAGCTGAATGAATGAGTGAGTGAGTCATTTCAACAAAACTCACAGTCAGAGCCAGTGGCTTCACGTCTGTAATCTTCCTCATTCAACAGGCTAAGATCCAAGGACTGCAGTTGGAAGCTAATCCTGGCAGGAAAGTCCGTGAAAGTCTTATTGCCAATTAACTACCAAAAAGTTGAAATTGAACTGTGGCTCAAGTGGTAGAATGCTAGTCTTGAACAAGCTCAGGCATAGGACCTAGGCCCTGAGTTCAAGCTCCAGGACTCAAATGGCAAGCAAAACAAATGAACAACAAAGCTTATACTCTTTACTAGCCTTCATGCAAAGAAGATTGGAGAGGGATGGAGGCTCATGAAGTAGAAAATCCATCAGCATTTGGTGAAGCATTAGGGAATTCAAATGACTGGGCAAAAATAGAAGGAAAAGAACAGAAGCAACTGGAGATAAGTGTGTGCAAGTGAGTCACAGGTACTGGCATTATATGGAGGAAATCTCTATTCTAAGCCTCAGAAGATGTAACTGTGAAAAAAAAAAAAGCAAAAATAATGGGAAAATTCACTTACAATTGCTGAGGTTAATGTGCTGGAGAAATGACCTCAACTGAGCTATATAATCTGTGCATTTTAAATGCCAGACAAACCAATAAAAAATTCAGTCCCAGGAGAGCTCTGTCTTCATTTGCTTAGGCAAAGCTGTAGCCTCTTCAGAGGTGTGAGCAGAGCAATCCATACCTTAGATTCTACAGAAAGCTGGCTTATAAACAGACAGTCCATGCTAGAGTTCACACAGATTTAATTCATTGTCCATGTTTGTAGAGACACACTATTAACCACTGGTAGAACTAATGTATTGAAGAATAATCTAGAAAATGCTAATTAAAAGAATGGAAAGACAAAAAACAAAAACAAGATCAGAAAAGCAACTCCTTGTGCTTATTTCCTGGAAAAGAAAAAAATCCTATTTATCTTTGGCACTTAGCACTCACAATAGCTGTCCAATATTTTCCTAAATCCCTAGTTATATGAATACAACTGATGCTAAATGTCTTGTGAAAGTATCAAGGATATTTAATTACTATTGACAGGAAAAGCGTCTCCTTATTAAAGCTATTGCTGTCATTTTTTTCACATCATCAAAATACAAAATAAAGTGCCCTGACTGTGATCATTAAGTTTGTGTAGGTTATGCCTATTCAAATCTGTGTAGCCATTCTGGGCCTGGTCCTGCCAGGAAAGATAACACTTCATACTTCTGACTAATTTCAATACTGAACAAAGAAAAGAATAGCCTAACTTCATAAAACTGCAAAGATCAGCATTGTTACTCCCATCTCACAAGTTTGGCTACCCATGTGAAATAATGGCTATCATTAAAAGTACTTGTGATCTCTCCATGCACGCATGACACGATTAAGACCTCTTTTCATGCTTCACTTTGTTTTACCTTCTCTAAAACCTGTGAGCCTGACATGATGAAAACCCTCATTCTACTGGTGCCAAAAAGCCCATATTATTCCAGGATCATGCCTGTAATCATAGCTAGTAAGGAAGCTGAGATCTAAGGATTGTGGTTCAAAGCCAGCCCAGGATAAGTATGTGTGAGACTCTGATCTCCAATTAACCACCAAGAACAAAACAAAACATACGTGGAACTGTGGCTCAAGTGATAGGGTGTCACCCTCAAGCAGAAAAGGCTAAGTAAGCATGTAAGGCCTGAGTTCAAGTCCCAGTACTGGCACCAAAACAAAACAAAAAAAATTCATCACTGAGCTGCAGAGGTAAAAAATAAATCTCACTAGACTGGTGCAATGTAAACATAGGTCATTAATCCCAGGTCTTCATGGTAGAAGAAGTGTGTTACATAGGCTTATGAGAGAACACTGAGTATTCTGAATTTTAATAATAGGTAGAGACCTTAGGTAGAAGATCACCAAGTGAATTATTAAAACTTTTTTTAAAATTTTTTATTGTGAAAATACCGTACAGAGGGTTTACAATTACATGGGCAAGGTAATGAGTACATTTCTTATCAAGCATTGTTGCCTCCTCCTTTGTTTCCCCTTCCCATCCCTTCCCATCTCACCACCACTGCCCCCCACCCTGCCCAGCCAAAGCTGTAAAGTTCATTTTTCAACATAATGACTTGTACATCTCATTGTTGCAATGGATCCACCTGTATGCCTATTTAAATGGTTCGTTTTTGCCCTTCCCCTCCACAAATTATACCAGCATCAAATACAGTGAAAGCAGGGGTTATACCATGGGGTGGGTCATACAAAGCAACAAAGAAATCATCTTGTAAATATGTTAGAAACAATCACATGAAAGAAAAAACATTTGAATACTTATCTTGGGGTTCATTTCACCTAACATCAACTTATCTGACCTATTCTGCTGGTCTCAGACATATACTAGTTACTGCCAATAGGGGAAACCATGGGACCTAAGTTTCTTTGGGCCTGGCTTACTTCATGTAATATAATTTTTTCCAAGTCTTTCCATTTCCTAACAAGTGGGGCAATGTCATTCTTTCTGATGGAGGCATAGAATGCCATTGTGTATACATACCACATTTTCTTGATCCATTCATCTACTG
>NW_012267330.1:3878106-3922684 GCF_000151885.1 Dipodomys ordii | reverse complement strand
CCATTGTGTATATATACCACATTTTCTTGATCCATTCATCTACTGAGGGGCATCTGGGTTGGTTCCATATCTTAGCTATGGTAAATAATGCTGCAATAAACATAGTTGTGCTGGTAGCTTTAGTGTGGTCTTGTTTGTAAACATTTATTTGAAATATCTAATATATGTATGAGTCAAGCAGAAAAGGTCAGATAAGGTGATGTTAAGAAAATGAACCCTAAGATATGTATTTAAATGTTTTTTTCTTTCATGCAGTTGTTTCTAATGCATTTATAAGATTATTTCTTTGTTGCTTTGTATGTCCCTCCCCTACAGTATACCCCCTGCTTTCACTGTATTTGATGTCAGTATAATTTGTGGAGGGGAAGGGGAAAACCAAGTCGTTTAAATAAGGATACAGGTGGACCCGTTGCAAAAATGAGAAGTACAAGTTGTCATGTCGAAAATGAACTTTACAACTTTGATGGGGGGTGGGGGTAATTGGGTGGGGGGACAGGGGGAGGATGGGAAGGGATGGGAAGGGGAAACAAAGTAGGAGGCTACGATGCTTGATAAGAAATGTACTCATTATCTTGCCTATGTAATTGTAACCCCTCTGTACAGTATTTTCATAATAAAATATAAATAAAATTTTAAAAATGCTGCAATGAACATAGTTGTGGTGGTAGCTTTAGTGTGGTCTTGTTTGTGAACATTTGGGTAAATGCCCAAAAGTGGGATTGCTGGGTCATAGGGGAGCTCTATGTGGAGTCTTTTGAGGAACCTCCATACTACTTTCCAAAGTGTTTGAACAAGTTTACATTCCCACCAACAAGGCTATCTACAAATTCAATGCAATACTTATCAATATTCCAACCACATTCTTCAAGGAAATAGAAGAGGCAATCCAAGAATTCATATGAAACAATAAAAGACCCCGAATAGCAAAAATGATCCTTAACAGAAAGAACAGTGCTGGAGGAATATCAATACCAAATTTTAAACTCTACTACAAAACCATAGTAATCAAACAGTGTGATACTGGCACAAGAACAGACCTCAGGAACAATGGAATAGAATTGAAAACCCAGAAGTGAACCTACAGACATATAGCCATCTAATCTTCTATAAGGGAGCTAAAACTTTTTTATAGTCCTTCCCTCCTTACTTTTGATAACTGGTGGCACAGAATTGATAAAATAATTGCAGCTTTCAAGGTCAAGGTCATAAACAAAAGATGGGGAAGAAACTATGTGTGTGACAAGAGCAGAAACAATTGTGCCTGGAATGGGAAGTCTGCTGAGGAGAGGGGCTGGATGGATTGCTCAAGGCACAAATCAGATTCAGTCCTGGAGACAACCACTGTGAATGTGAAGTCTAAGTCCTTGCCGGTGAGTGCCCTCAGGTTTCACTGCTGCATGGCCATTTGAGAATAGAGTCAATTGTTTCACGGCTGGGAGTTCCAGTTCTGAGAAATTTGTGACCATTCACACTTCAGAACTAATGCTAAGGCCTGGACATCCTTACCTTCTTTGAAATCACTGGAGGAATCCCAAACTGAGGATGCGGTTTATGTTCATCACTCCGGTTTGAGATTCATTCATGGAAACCTGGAAGTAGAGAGGATCATTCCAGTAAGTTTTGAAAGACCCCCTCCCTAACCAACCAGGCCCTGAGCCTCCTTATTTTTTTAGGGGAACAGAGTTTTGTATCTAACCACGCTATTTCTGGCTTCTGTAACATGCTTTGCTAAGAAAATTATATTACCCCCATATTCCCCCTTTTGATAACTAACCTCACCAGTTAATCAATAAGCCCACACCCTACTAACTAATCCCACCCCGCAGTCAGCCCCCTGGTGTGAGCGAACCACAGGCGTTGACTCGGACAAAGGTCAACTCGGACAAAGGTCAACAGGTACTGACTTGGACAAAGGTCACTTCCTCATACCAAGGGCCGGAGACACACAACTCGGCACGTACACCAAGGGACCCCCTCGAACAGTGATTGGACAAACATATGATTTGTTTTAAAAGGATTGGCTGCCTGCGTGCAGACCAGGTTGTAACACTTTAAATTTACTGGCTGAAAAAGCGCGGGCACTCCTGTAATGGACAGAGGGGTCCCATAAAAGGACCATCCCTGGGACTGCTCGGGGCTCCCAGCCACTGACCCGAACCTTGCGGATCTTGAGGTCACGTGCACCTGGGAACCTGGGCATGCCCAAATAAAATCCTCTTGCCTTTGCATCTGGTGTCGTCTGACTGGTGCTTGGGGCAGGGAGGTCCTGATTTGGGAGATACCCGAAGTCAGGGGTCTTTCAGTTTAGCCATTTGCAACCATTTTTATTTACTTTGTTTCATTTAATTTTAGCAAGTGCATTAAATATCAAACCAGGTGTTATGAATTTTTATATCATATCATTTCAATAAATCATGGTCATTAGTAAATGGAAAATTTGCTGAGCATATAAATGCTTTATTTCATTTTCATCTTATAACCCAGAAAATACTGTTTAGAATATTTGTAAATGAAAAATTTAGATGAGTGAAGAAGAAAAAAAAATCAACACTAGCTGACTTACAAATGCAAATATATTTTCCATGTTTTCCTTATGAACAGTGCTCCAGAGAATAATGCTAAAATGAGTCTTATTACTAAAAGTATTTATCCAAATTTGAGTTAACATGACCATTGCCTGAAACTTTTCCACATCCGTTCATTGGCTTCTAGACTTTCTGAGGGATAGATAGATATCAATCTGACATTGAAATGACCTTGGAAAAGCTTTCCTCCTCCACACACACTGGGAAGTTGAACATCCATTGGTAGTTAACATAACTATGTAGTTGGAGGTGTGAATAATGACTCTAGAGGCTCCATAGCCCTGTGTCTTATGTCCAGTTCTTTCCCCTTCTCTCCCATGATCATTCTCAAGATCTGCAATCCTCACTTGGCTTGGGCCACCTCTCAGGGTCCACCTTAGATGTGGACCCTCTAAGGGGTCCATCATAGTGATACAGTCACCCAAGTTACTTTCCCTCTGGGACTTGCACTCCCCTCTTCTAACCATGAAACTCCACTTGGTTGGAACTAGAACATTTTCAGAGAATAAATCTGCTTATTCATTAAAGCACATAGCATGTGAAAAATTTACCTTTAAGGAGCTAAAATTTATTTTCCTATTCAATACCCTCAGTGTCATGATCAGTAAATGAAAATCCAATAACTTCTCTACCATGAGCTACTTTGTCTTCTCTCCACATTCCTACAAACTTATAGAAGGAAATTGAATGTAAAAAAAATGGACAGAATTCTTCCCTGCGGGGATATTAGTCACTCTGCTGAATAAACTCCAAATTTAATCCCTTATTATTTCTCACCCACACAAAAGCAACTTGGCAGTGAAGAGTGTGGCCTTCACACCTGTAGATCTGGGCTCAGACTTCAAGGGAGGGGAAGACAGAAGGACCTAGCTGTCTGCATATAGTGTAAAACAACGTACAGAACACAGATGACCTAGGAGCTTAACTCTGGCTTTGTAAATTACTAGGTTAGCAAACTAGGGGGGGGGAAATCACTTAACTTCCTTGACTCTCAGTTTCTTCTTCCATAAAATGGAGATAAGAAGACTATGGCCCTCTTAGGATTATCCACATCAGGCTTAAAACAGGTCAAAAAATAGTTCCCAGTAAATGTTAGCTATCAGTATTGCTTGCATGGGTGCTTGCCACTGAGTCACATAAAGTATGCTTCTATGACAGAATGCCTTGAGAAGAAATATTTCAACTCTTGTAGACAGGTTTTCACTCCATGGTGAGGGCCCCACTTTCAATAAAAACGAGTTTGCTGTTATGGGGATTGATTTGCATAAAACCTCCAGTGATTTTTTTTTTGCACCCAGTTACTCCATATGGAGAATGCTGAAATCCAGGACTACACCTTTTCATTTGTTTATTCTTAAAATAAATATACATTATCAAGTTCTAGTCTCCAGTACAAATGGAGGTCTATACAGCATGTCTAAACATTTTAAATTATAAATCAAAGTAACAAGTCATTACCTAAAATTGTTGATCTGCTAGGATCCAGTAGCTCACGGCTGTAATCCTAGCTATCCAGGAGGTTGAGATTTGAGGGTTATAGTTCTAAGCCAATGCAATCTGAAAAGTCTTTAAGACTCAACTACCAAAAAGCTGGAAGTGGAGCTGTGTCAAGAGGTAGAGCATTAGCCTTGAGTAATAAAACTTGAGTAAAAAGGACAGTGCCCAAGCCCTGAATTCAAATCCTAGTACAGGCAAAAGAAAAAAAGGTTGATCCAATTTTGAAAAGTTCACTTTTAAGTTGCCATGGAAAGCCAATTTTAATGTAAAATTCTTGGAACTCTAAGGGTTCCTTGTTCAAATGCAAAGGTAATTGCTAGCCTTGGTCACTACCCATGGCTTTTCACCTTCTTTCTCACATCAAGTTTGGTTCAGAACCTTACCTCCTGCACAGGTGTGTGGATGCTCTAGCTAGCTTATCCAGGCTACATTCACAGCTTCACTGGCCACTCCATGGAGATGCCTCAGGCCTGGGGGCTTGTGAGGACAAACCCAAGAGAGAAGCACATGCAGGCATCAGAAGACTGTCCCAATCTACTGGGAAGAAAACAAAAACCTATTTCCAAGTGTCTGGCTTAGTAAAAGGTGGGCAGTATGGCATCTTTGATGGTGGCAAGACAGGGTAGGTTTGGAATTTTGAGGAGGAAACTGAATGAGAAAGAATTCAAATGAGAGAGAATTCAGAGAAAATGCCTGAACTGAACTTGACATTGCAAGGAAAGCCTTTGGTGTCAAGGCCATTGGTGACTTCTCACAAGGGGGCTTTCACCTCAGGGAGAAGCATCTGAGCCCCGGGTAGTTCCACAGCGGCCTATGGGACTCCACGGCTTCCATCACTGCATCCTGAGCCACCATCTTCCTGTTCCCTATCTGACAGCCAGAGTGGTACGTTCAGAACATATTATGCCATTTATCTTCTCAGCTCAAAACTAAGAAATCCCAAATCCTCAGGGTGGACACTAGTCCATCTCCCCTCTGCCTGCCCCCAACACCATCATTATGTCTCTCATCCTAAGATCCATTCCTCTCCTTCTCCTCCCCGTATCAGAAACTTGTGTTAGGTGTTTCTTTGGATGCTGCATGGCTTGCTCCCTTCACTCTGTGTCACCTTCTCAGGGGATAATGTGACTGTCTGGTTCAATTCTATTCGTGCCTTTCCACTCAACTGTGAGCTTCAAGGTTTAATTTTTGTTTCTGCATTGATGCTTACCAATAGCTAGAAGAGTGCCTGGCACATACGTGATTTTCAGATGCATTTTAAAATGAAAAAACAATAAATAAAAAATAAATAAAATAAACGGGGCTGGGAATGTGGCTTAGTGGTAGAGTACGTGCCTAGCATGCACAAAGACCTGGACTTGATTCCTCAGTACCGCAAAAACAGAAAAAGCTGGAAGTGGCACTCTGGTTAAAGTGGTAGAGTACTAGCTTTGAGCAAAAGAAGCTCAGTGACAGTGCCCAGGCCATGAGTTCAAGCCACAGGACAGGCAAAAAAGAAAAAAAAACACTGAAATTAAACATTGGATATCTAAAATTAATAATTAAAAATATGTCACCAGCTGGTCACAAGTGGGTCATGCCTCCAATCCTAGCTACCCAGGAGACTGAGATCTGAGGATTATGGTTCCAAGACAGCTAGAGCAGGAAAGTCTGAGACTCTTTTTTTTATTATTATTGTGAAAATACTGTACAGAGGAGTTACAATTACATGGGCAAGATAATAAGTACATTTCTTATCAAGCATTGTAACCTCCTCCTTTGTTTCCCCTTCCCATCCCTTCCCATCCTTCCCCTGTCCCTCCACCCAATCCTCCTCCCCCCCACCAAAGTTGTAAAGTTCACTTTTCTACATAACGACTTGTACATCTCATTGTTCCAATGGATCCACCTGAATCCCTATTTAAATGATTTGTTTTTTCCCTTCCCCTCCACAAATTATACCAACCTCAAATATAGTGAAAGCAGGGGTTATATCATGGGGGAGGGACATACAAAGCAACAAAAAAATCTTATAAATCTGTTAGAAACAATCACCTGAAAGAAAAAAACATTTGAATACATATCTTAGGGTTCATTTCCCTAACATTACCTTATCTGACCTTTTCTACTTGACTCAGACATATACTAGTTATTGCAAATAAGGGAAACCATGGGACCTAAGTTTCTTTGGGCCTGGCTTACTTCATGTAATATAATTTTTTCCAAGCCTTTCCATTTCCTAACAAATGGGGCGATGTCATTCTTTCTGATGGAGACATAGAATTCCATTGTGTATATATACCACATTTTTCTGGATCCATTCATCTATTGAAGGGCATCTGGGTTGGTTCCATATCTTAGCTATGGTAAATAAGGCTGCAATAAACATAGTTGCGCTGGTAGCTTTAGTGTGGCCTTGTTTGTGATCATTTGGGTAAATGCCCAAAAGTGGGATTGCTGGGTCATAGGGGAGCTCTATGTGGAGTCTTTTGAGGAACCTCCATACTGCTTTCCAAAGTGGTTGAACAAGTTTACACTCCCACCAACAATGCAGTAAGGTTCCCTTCTGTCCACATCCCCTCCAGCATCTGTTGTTGTTAGAGTTCTTGATTATAGCCATTCTAACTGGGGTGAGGTGGTATCTCAATGTTGTTTTGATTTGCATTTCTTTTTTGGGTAGGGAGGTTAAGTATTTCTTCATGTGTCTATTGGCCATTCTTCTTTCCCCTTCAGAGAAGTTTGTCTTTAAGTCTTTAGCCCACTTATTTATTGGGCAGTTGTTTCTTTGAAGATTTGTTGTTGGGGGATTTAATTTTTTGAGTTACAGGTATATTTTAGATATGAGACCCTTGTCTGTTGTATGGCTAGTGAAGATCTTCTCCCAATCTGTGGGCTCTCTATTGATCTTGCTAGCTATTTTCTTTGCCATACAGAAGCTCTGCAATTTCATGCAATCCCATTTACCCAACCTTTCTTTGATTTGTTGTTTCTGGGTCTCTATTAAGAAAATTTTGGCCTTTGCCAAGGAGTCCTAAGGTTTCTCCTATTCCATCCTGTAATGTTTTCAGAGTGTCTGCTTTGACTCTGAGGTCTTTGATCCATTTGGAGTTGATTCTGGTGTAGGGTGATATATAGGGATCTAGCTTTAGTTTTCTACAAGTAGTTAACCAATTTTGCCAGCACCATTTACTGAAGAGGCTGTCTTTCTTCCATTCTATTTTTTTAGCTCCCTTATTGAAAATTAGATGGCTATAGGTCTGTAGGTTCATTTCTGGGTGTTCAATTCTATTCTATTGGTCCTGAGGTCTGTTCTTGTGCCAGCACCATGCTGTTTTGATTACTATGGCTTTGTAGTAGAGTTTGATTTGGTATTGAAATTCCTCCAGCACTGTTCTTTCCGTTGAGGATTGTTTTAGCTATTCGGGGTCTCTTATTGTTCCATATGAATTTTTGGATTGCCTCTTCTATTTCCTTGAAGAATGAGGATGGAATATTGATAGGTATCGCCTTGAATTTGTAGATAGCCTTGGGAAGTATTGCCATTTTCATGATGTTGATCTTTCCAATCCAGGAGCATGGGATTTTTTTGCCACTTTCTAAGTTCTGTTTTGATTTCCTTTTTCAAGTTTTTAAAGTTTTCATCATAGAGGTCCTTTCCTTCTTTGGTTAAGTTAATTCCTAGGTATTTTATTTTTTGTGGGGCTATTACAAATGGAGTTGCTTTCTAATTTCAGCCACACTTTTCTCATTGTTGGTGTACAGAAAAGCCATTGATTTTTGAGGCTTAATTTTATACCCTGCTACTTTGCCAAAGTTTTGAATCAGCTTGAGTAATTTGGGAGTGGAGTCCATGGGATTCTTTAAATACAAGATCATGTCATCTGCAAAGAGGGAAAGTTTTACTTCTTCTTTCCTTATTTGGATCCCCTTTATGTTAGCATCTCGTCTTATTGCTGTAGCTAGGCATTCTAATACTAGACTGAAGAGCTGTGGAGACAGTGGACAACCTTGTCTCGTTCCTGAGTTAATGGAAATGGCTTTAGTTTTTCACCATTAAGTACAATGCTAGCTGTAGGTTTGTCATATACAGCCTTTATTGTATTGAGGAATGTTCCATGGATTCCTAATTTTTCCAGAACCTTCATCATAAAGGGGTGCTGGACCTTCACTACTGAACTCATTCTATGAAGCCATCATAACCCTCATCCCAAAACCAGGCTGGGACTCATCAAAGAAAGAGAACTATAGACCCATTTCTTTGATGAACATTGATACAAAACTTCTCAACAAAATTTTGGCCAATCGACTTCAACAATTCATCCAAAAAATCATACATCATGATCAAACAGGATTCACTTCAGGGATGCAAAGCTACTTTAATATATGCAATTCATCACATCAACACGAACAAGGATAAGAACCACATGGTTATCTCAATAGATGCAGAAAAAGTCTGAGACTCTTATCTCCAATGAACCACCAGAATACTGGAAGTAGAACTGTGGTTCAAAGTGGCAGAGCACTAGCCTTGAGCAAAAAAGTGCAGGGACAGCACCCAGGCCCTGAATTCAAGCCTCATAACTGACAACAACAACAACAACAACAAGGGAACATCATCAAATGAAAGCTGAAGATCTATCATCCATTTAAGAAAGGTGACTCCCAAAAGGTAGAGTGTAGACACCCATGTATAACTCTCAGAAGGCTTGGTATGGCTCAAGACAAGCCCTGAGAGGGAGGTGCCGGGAAACAAGCTAGGCATGGTAGCCAAGGCTTGTAATCTGACACTCTATGTCAAATATACAAACAAACAAAAACAACAAACAAAATTAAAAAACAAACAAAAGCCTCTGTGGCTAAGTTCAAACTTCATTACTTCAAAAAAAAAGAACAGAACAAAACTGAACAAAAGAACAGAAAAAAGAACAAAAACAGAAAAAAATCTAAGTGGACAGCTTCTGTTGAAAATGAAATAAACTGAAAATGGAAAGATTTCATATGAACCTATCAAATTCCTATGTTGTAAAAGACTTTAATATTTGTGCATACTCCATTCTCTTCCCCAGCACAGGGGAGACTGAATCTGCATCTTGAGCCCAGGATAACTGAAGTAGATTGCAGTCACAAGTGACCTTGAGATGACCATGTCGTCTGTGCAAAGGGAGAGAGCAGAAGGCCTTATGGCCAGTGAGAGGTGAAGAAATGGAGTGTCTGTGGAGTTTGAACCACCCTGGGGAGGGAAAGAGGGATAGCGGGAGAGAGGTGTGAAATCAGGAGAGTATTTTATTTCTTATTAGCTTTTTAGGAAGGCAGAGACAGAACCTGTGCAAGTGTGAATGAGAAGCCATGAAGAGGAAGATGGGGGGTAGGGGTTTACAAGACATCAAAAAAAAATCCCTGTAGTGTAAGTTCCTTTAGAAGGCAGGAAAACAATGAAACCCATGCTTGGCACTGGAAAAGGACCTTCTTCTCCAGAAATAGGAAAGGCTGAGAGAATTGGAGCAATGGTGGTTAGTGTGTGGAAGCTACTGCCAGTTCCTCTATAGCTTCTGTTTTGTCTGTGTAGAAGGAAAGAAGGAGGTTACAGACTGGCAGAGAACACTCAGGATGAGTGCTTCTGAGTCCTTCAGGGAAAAGAAAGACTTGAAATGAAAGCCACAGAATGACAGAGTAGGGTATAGTACTGGTAGTGTCAATAGTAGGTGTGGTATATACCTAGATGTATATAATACTTATAGATATAATTACTTATGTGTTTTTATATTTATATATACTACTTTTCCCTAAAACACTTAGAATTTCCAAAGGAATAAATGTTTTTTGTATGCTAGGAGAGGATTTATATATGGGAGTTTGTGACAGGACTAGTTGCCAGGGAGAAGGATTGTGCTATATGTTACGGGGTGAGAACTTTCTGCCCCCCACATCCAGCAAGGGAGATGGGAGTAAATGTTGAATTGGTTACTGATAGCCAATGATTTGATCATCCATGCCTACACAGTGACTTCTTTATGAAAATGCAACAGGAAAGGGTTTGGAGAATGTCTGGGTTGCTGGACACTTGGGCATAGCTGGGAGGGGGTAGGCAGAAGTACAGGTCAAAACCTGGGACTTGCAACATCTAAAGCAGGGGAGGAATCTGGTAGAATTGAGCCCTTGATCTGTTAGGTCTTCACGAACTCCTCACTAGTTAGCATCAGAATTAAATTATTATAAGACACGCTGTTATTTTCCACAGAGAACTGGAAAATGGCCTGATGTGAAAACCCAACGTCAAAAATAACATGGCCAATGGAGCACTTGTGTGGTGAGGTTCAAATGAGGAAGTCTCTTGTCAGGAAACTGGACACATCAAAAGAAATATAGGAATGTGGGTCAGGACTCAAAGTTCTGTAAATGTCAATTTCCTTGTCTATTTGGAGAAAAATATCTATATAGTTCAATGTTTACATTTTACAACTCTCTTGGGTCCATAAAGTTACCAGAACAATAATGTTGTCTCCTTACAGCATCTCAATATAGCAGCAAAATTCAGTTTTGTCACAGAGAAAACCCATCAGAACCATGGGGCACAGAGCTTTTGTCTATTATCCACTCGATTCAGGAAACTATAATGCAGTATTTAATGAAGAAGTAATTGACCTAAGAATTTTTGATGCCTCTATTGAGATCAGTGTGGGCCTTGGTCTCTAGCTGGAAGGTTCCAGGTTTCCAGTGAAAGATAAATTATACAGAAAAATAAATACTCAAATAAAATTAAATTAAATTAAAAAAAAAGAAAAATAAATACTCAGCCCAGCCCTAGCTTCCAAGTGGGCCAGGGTCAAGAGGCCATCAGATCTGGAATGAAATGATACAGGTTCAAGTCCTGTATCATGCTGTAAGGGAAGAGAAGTTATATTGGTGGGGACAACTTCTCCAAACCTCTTCCTCTTTAACTCCACCTACTAGAATCTCAATATTCCATGAGTCAGCCAACACTTGGCTTTACACATTCTATCTGTACCACTCTTTGAAAGGGAATTATTTCCAACCTTCACGAAGGCAAAAAGATATCAAATAATTTGTCCAAGGCTACAGAAAAACACTCAAGGCAGTCTGTTTGCAGAATTGGTGCTGCTATTTATTTACTGTGTCTGGTGTCAGATACCAGTGAGACGTCCCATCTCCTGAGTTCTATGCACTTGAAGAACAAATTATGCTAATACAATAACCTGGAACACTATTATCAGGTCTTCTCAGGAGTTGAGCACTTGCCTAGAATGCATGAGGCCATGGATTTAATCCCTAGTACCACACTGAAGAAAAACAGAGAGAAGAGATAAAGAGACAGAGACAGAGACAGAGAGGCAGAGAGAGAGGACAAGGCTCCCCTACGGCCCACTCGTGTCCCTCCATGGCCAATCTTATTCTCCTTCTGACCCCAAAGCCCATACCCATTTCACATCGCAAAATGTATCCCTCCCATTCTCAGACTCACAAAACCTTTACTGTTTCAACTTTGCTTCAAAGTCAAATTTCAGAATTGCCTCTGATACTCCAGTTGTTAATACATATGAAAAAAAAATTTAGAGACCGCCAAATACTGTATTGATGGTAAACAATTCCTTTTCTAAAAGGCAGGAAAAGGGGAATCTGTAAGAGGGATCAGCCAAAACAAGGGCTGAAATCCAGCAGGACAAACATTAAAGCCTAACCATTCATGCTCAGCACAGGGCACACTGGCAGGAGATGGACTCCCAAGAGCTTGAGCAACTCCACTTCCATGCCTTTCTGGGTTCCAGTGACTCTTGAGCACTTGGGCCCTGTGGTTTATCCTATCTTGTTCAGGCCAAGCACATAACCTCCGTGGGCTTCCTTGCTCTGCTGTGTTGAGTCTGAGTTGGTTGTGTCACATATGTAGAACTGCTGCCTGCCCTCACCCCACACCCTCACTGATTGTACTTCACAGTCTCAACCACTAGGGGGCACAAGTGCCCGTCATTAATGCACCATTTCTTTTCAATGGAGCAAGCAGGGTTTTCTATCTGTTCTTTTCTTTATATTTTTCTTTTCTTTTTCTCCTCTTTTCTTTTTTTTTTTGTAAATGAGATCTGTGCCTAGCTGAAGCTAGGTCACTCTGTCCCTTGATAGGTAAGGGCAGATACTATGTGGAGGGGTGACAGGCTGGAGACTATTTCCAAATAGCAGGAGAGTGGATTTCCTCTAAGCAAGCTGCCACCCCACGTGGCAATTACTAGAGGGTGACTATAAGTGGTGGCAAGGTGTGTGGCAGGAGCAGACTCAGAGACTAAATGGCTATCCAGGGATTCCAGCTGGCAGTCAGGGAAGAGAACCACGGGCTCAGGATGAAGTTTTATTGTATCCTATATTTTTGTTTGTTTTATGTATTACCCACTCTTTCCTGTTGATAGTTACAAGATTTCCCTGGTGAGATAGAATGGAGCTTGTTGAAAGATTTAATACTGATGGTTGTCCAATTTAATGAGGGTGTGTCTTTTGCATGATAAACAGTCATGTTTACCAAGTGCAAGTAAAAAGAATCCACCATGAAAACTATGCCTTTTCTAGAGACAAAAGGGACTCCTGGATTTAGGAGTCAAGGCCACACTTGGATTTGGTAGGTAAGTACTCTACCACTTGAGCCACACCCCATGCCCTCAGCTAAAGACAATTCACTAAAGATTAGTTGATCGAAAGGAAAAAAATCCTAAGGTGTAAGAAATTAAGTTATATGCTAAAATGACCAGGGACTGAAGCTTGGAATTTTTTAAACTATTTTTTTCCTTTTACTGTAAACATCTGTGTTTGTAGGATTTCCTTTCCCAACACCTAAATATATTACCCACTGCAGACTCACAGGACTGCTGGGAGCAAGGGAAGGGGGGGAAGGGAGGGAGGAAAAGGGAAGGTGGAAGGGAGAAAGGAAGGGAGGGAGAGAGAGGAAAAGAAAGGAAGAGGGAGAGATAATAGGTATTATCCCTGAAGAAAAGATCAATGTGATAGATGCTGCCCTCCCAGCAATTTCCATCCTCTTATTGCTGCCTAACCCCACTGTTAAATAAATTATATGGGAGGCCATTGTTCTGGAGTAGCCCTCTACTCTAAGCCCAAGCAGAGGAGACCAAACCAGAACTCAGGGATGGGTATCATTTAGCCTTGAGCCATGGGAAACACAAAGGGAACCTTCAATTGTGGATAAGATTACAAGGTCTCTGAGAGAAAGCTCTGTAATTAAACTTTCCAATTTGCTAGTGAACAGCCTAAGGGGTCACTAAGGTCATAAAATGTCACATGATGGGTTTATTAAGAGTACTCCATCCCCTCCCCATCCTCTGCTTAAGCATTAGTATTCATTTCAGCCTAAGGTGGGTGAACACATAGTTCTGAAACTGACCTATCCAGACCAGCAAACCACGCCCTAAAAGTTAAATGCAATTCAATAAACTATAGCCACTCTTAGGACAGTGACTCAGCCTCCTTGGCTGGGACTGGGGTGGGACTTAATGCTCCTGAGCCCTTCTTTTTTTTAAAAAAAAAATTTTTTTTTGTGAACATACTGTACAGAGGGGTTACAATTACATAGGCAAGATAATGAGTACATTTCTTATCAAGCATTGCAGCCTCCTCCTTTGTTTCCCTTTCACATCCCTTCCCAGTATCCCCCCAAACCCCCCCAGTATCCACCCACCCCACCCAATCCCCTCCCCACACACCAAAGTTGTAAAGTTCGTTTTCGACATGACAACTTGTACTTCTCATTGTTGCAACGGGTCCACCTGTATCCTTAAACGACTTGTTTTTCCCCTTCCCCTCCACAAATTATACCGACATCAAATGCAGTGAAAGCAGGGGTTATACTGTGGGGGAGGGACATACAAAGCAACAAAGAGATAATCTTATAAATGCATTAGAAACACATGCATGAAAGAAAAAAACATTTAAGTACATATCTAAGGGTTCATTTTCCTAACATCACATTATCTGACCTTTTCTGCTTGACTCATACATACTAGATATTGCAAATAAGGGAAACCATGGGACCTATGTTCCTTTGGGCTTGGCTTACTTCACTTAATACAATTTTTTCCAAGCCTTTCCATTTCCTAACAAATGGGGAAATGACATTCTTTCTGATGGAGGTACAGAATTCCATTGTGCACATATACCACATTTTCTTGATCCATTCATCTACTGAGAGGCATCTGGGTTGGCTCCATATCTTAGCTATGGTAAATAATGCTGCAATAAACATAGTTGTGCTGGTAGCTTTAGTGTGGCCTTGTTTGTGATCATTTGGGTAAATGCCCAAAAGTGGGATTGCTGGGTCATAGGGAAGCTCTATGTGAAGTCTTTTGAGGAACCTCCATACTGCTTTCCAAAGTGTTTGAACAAGTTTATACTCCCACCAACAATGCAGTAAGGTTCCCCTTCTGTCCACATCCCCTCCAGCATCTGTTGTTGTTAGAGTTCTTGATTATAGCCATTCTAACTGGGGTGAGGTGGTACTTCAATGTTGTTTTGATTTGCATTTCTTTTATGTCCTGAGTCATTCTTTACTGAGTCACTTTGCAGCCATCTTAGAATCCAAGGGCTGACTCACCTGACATTAACTACGCTCTATGAAACAAGGTGCCATGCAGCCACTGCTGAGACAGTGCTGAGCAGCGACCTCTGAAACTGCCTGTGACTGGGAACTGTTTACTGTAACTCACCTTCTGCCCTAATTCTCCCTATGTAAACTAAGGTCAGAATCTGGTACCCTGAAAATAGCTGTCAATGCTACAAGGTGCCATCTTACAAGACTATACAATATCCTTTCTCTGTCATATTTCTTTCCTAATAAACTTTCCTAGCACTTTTACTACATTTTCACCTTGCCTGAATTCCTCCTAGGCTATATCCAAGAACTGAAATTGATTAGCTCTGCTACATTTGGTAACAATAATTTTAGAAACTAGGTAATTAAACTGAACTCTGAAAGCAACTGGAGAGTTTTAAAATAACAACAAACAAACAAACAATCTTAGAGACAGCAGTCTAAAGGCCTAGTTTTTGAGCCAAGAAGTAGGTGTGGAATAACCAGCGTGTACCTTAGATATGTTTTTGTGTGTCTGGGCTCCTCGACCCTTTGTAGTCTCAGCTCAGCTCCTCTGAAGACCCGTTGGAGAAGTATTGCCTGACCCTCCAATTGCAAATTATGTTCTTTTAAACTCAATCTGTTCTAGTTTTGTCTTTTGATACCTTCTTTCTTGATGGAGACAGTATATCAATTTCAGGATTAAGTCCCAAACCGGCACTTCAGAATTAGGTCCCAAAGGCTGGAACGTCTGCCTTCTCTTCCCCTTACTCTTTTGCATTGAACAAGGACAGTCTGAGGAAAGGCCCCTGTGAAAAGGAACCAATGGCTTTTGCCAACATGTAGAGAAGATAGGAAGCCAGCCAGTAGACATGAGAGAGAGCAGGAAACAGGTCTTCCCCTGTGTAGTTTCCTTTTCTTTTCTTTTCTTTTTTATTTTGGGTCCGGTCATGGGCCTGAACTCTGAACCTGGGCACTGCCCCTCAGCTCTTCAGCTCAAGGCTAGCGCTCTACCACTTGAGCCACAGCACCACTTCTGGCTTTTTTTTTTTGCTTATGGGTGCTGAGGAATCGAACCCAGGGCCTCAAGCATGCAAGGCAAGCGCTTTACCACTGAGCCACCTTCCCAGCCCCTTTTCTTTTCTTTTCTTTTCTATTGCAGGGAAGTGGTACTGGAACTTGGGCCTGGGCACTGTCCCTCAACTATTTCGCTCAAAGCCAGTACTCTATCACTTGAGCCACACCTCCACTTCCAGTGTTTTGCTAGTTTATTGAAGATAACAGTTTCATGGATTTTCCTGCCTGGACTGGTTCAAACCATGAGTAGCTAGGATTAGAGGCATGAGCCACTAGTACCCTGCTAGTCTTTTAATGTACATTTTAACTAATATAATTTTTTTGTCTTTTCATCTACCTATCCTGCCTTACTAGGTCCTTGGTGAAAAACTAGAACATTCCTGGCTCTACAAAACAATGTAACAATAGTTCAGGCCTAAACATCCTACCTATGAGCTACCACTCTTTCTCCTCATTTAATCCTCATGCTGTCCCTGACCAGTAAATGTTATTTCTATTTTACAGATAAGGAAACTGAGGCAAAGGAGGTTAAACATTATAATATGAGACCATGTTTGAACTTTGCCTCACATTCCTAACAGAACTCATTATACTCAATAATAGAAGTATCATAAGAAACCCTGTTTAGTCATGACTGACTTTATGCTAACAAAATTGAAATCAGGCTTTTAGATCCAAGGCCCGACAACAGGAGTTTCAAGTTAGGCCTGCCTCAATCACCCCCACAGGCCAAATAAAGAGACAGGGTCAATTCATAAGGTCAACCAAGTTACGATGTTCTTGCCAGGACACTGCTTGCTGACAGGCTGAACCACGACTAATCTTATGGCTCTGAAACTTCATTACTTCACACTTATTTGTTAAAACCAAGTATTAGATTGCACAATAAATTTTCTTCTGTGGAACTCATAAATACCACTGTCATTTCATGAATTTTGCTGCTTATAATAGGTGGCTCAAAATATATTTTCACAAGAAAGGCAATGTTATTCTGATAACTTATAAGTTATATTTTTAATTCCAATAAAACAAGCCTGTTTTATTGGGCTGTTGGCTTACATCTATTCTCTTAGCTGCTCAGGAAGCTAAGATCTGGAAGACTGAGGTTCAAAGATAGCCTGGGCAGAAAAGTCCATGAGAACATGATAAATTATACAGGATTCTAGGCATTCACACAGAGTGAGACCAGAAGAGGATATTCTTAGGAGAGGATCACAAAGGTACTATACCTATGTGCATCTGATCATCTTAAATAGCACTTATTGAAATGAACGCCAAGAAATGGAAACAAGAGGGTTTTTTTCTTTGTTGCTGATTTTCTCTTTCCTTTTGTCTTGTCAGATTATCTGTCTTTGGGAGAATAAGTGGGGGTACAGATATGGTGATACAAAGGATGAACAAATGCAGCAGTGGTACTCACTAGACACTATGTTAAAATGAACTATACAACTTGTGTGTGGGGATGGGAGGGAAAAACTGGGAGTGAGGGAAGGGGTGACATTATTCAAAAAGAAATTTACTCTACCTGACATACATAAATGTAACCCCTCTGTACATCACCTTTATAATAACAATAAAGAAGAAAAGTCCATGAGACTCCATCTCCAATATAACCAGCAAAAAGCCAAACTGGAAACTCTTCTACACTATTGGTGGGAATGTAAATGTGTTCAGTTGCTTTGGAAAACAGTATGGAGATTTTTCAAAAGATTTAGCATATTGCTTCTCTATAACCCAGCAATTCTACTCCTGGACACTTATCCAATAGAACGCAGACAATGCCACACTAAACCTACCAGCACAACCATGTTCATTGCAGTTTTATTTACCATAGACAAGATATGGAATCAACCCAGATGCTCCTTAGTGAATGAATGGACCAAGAAAATGTAATATATATATATATATATATATATATATATATATGTATATACATATATATACATATAGACATATATAATGGACTTCTACTCTTCTATCATAAGGAATGCTATTGTACCATTTGTAAGGAAATGGAAAGAATGGGAAAAATTCTATTAAGTGAAGTAAGCAAGACCCAAAGAAACACAGGTTTGATGGTTTTCCGCATCTGTGGTAACTAGAATATGCCTATATATATATATATATATATATATATATATATATATATATATATATATATATATATATATATATACATTGGGACATGACAAATTATACAGGACTCTAGACAGTCACACAGTGAGATCAAAGGAGGATATTCATAGGAGTAGATCACAAAGGCTCAGTAGCTAGGTGCATATGATCATATAGCATAACATTTTTTAAAATGAACTCCAAGAAATGGAAACAAGAGATTTATTGTTATTGCTGTTTTGTTGTTATTTCCTTTTGTCTTGTTTGTTAGCTTATTTGTCTTTGGGAGCATATGGGAAGGCACAGAACAGGTGCGACAAAGGGTGAACAAATACAGCAGTGATACTCTCTAGACACTATTTGGAAAATGAACTACACAACTAGTGGGTAGGGATGGGAGGGGTAACTGTTCAAAATGAAGTATACCTATTACCTGACTTATGTAACTGTAATCCCTCTGTACATAACCTTCACACTAACAATAAAATATATACTTTTTAAAAAGCCAAACTGAAGCCATGACTCAAGTGGTAGAGCACCAGCTGTGAACAAGGAAGACTAGCTCTAGAGCTAGGCTCTGAATCCAAGCCTTGGAATCAGCATAAATAAATACATTAACTAACTAAAGAATTCAAATATAATAATAATATATATACAAATAATTACATTTACATATAAGCATATTTAAATATGTATATGGATTTTCCAAATAACCCATTCTGGTTAACATTTGCTTATAAACGCCTGGCTAGACTTACTAAAGGGAAAGCAGATTCAACACAAGGGTCAGATTCTTCTGCTTGAACATCGAGCTCTTAGATTTGACCTAGATCTGAAGTAACTAGGACACTGCTTTCCCCCCAAAGGGAAGGAAAATGTCAGAAAAGTTAAAGGTCAAGTGGCCAGAGTGGAGAGAATGTTCCTGCTCTCACCCCATGACCTGGCTTCTGCCATGGGCCTGTACTGAGAAAAGAGGAGAAAGGCTTAGAAGTTGTTTGATTTAGGTTTACATCATTTTGCCTTTACTCATTTACTGCAGAATATCCCCCTTTCCAGATTATTCCTCATGTCAGAAAAATATTTGGACAGCCCCATAACCCCAGGCAGTGGGATATAGTTTACAGATCTGTAAAGCCATCTTTTCCACAGCTGACAGAAGAAACACTTGGATACGTACTTTTTCTGCAAAATTCAACCTGCTGAACATTCTTGAGCTTCTCTACCTCCTTTGGAGGTCAAAAGGATCTAGAGGTTTACCATTCCCCAATGCAAGAATATAACTGAACTAGATTGTTATTGCTTTTCTTTTTCTGGCAGTACTGTGGATTGAACTCATCCTCACACTGGCTAAACAAGTGCTCAGATGATCTACCATTTGAAGTACAATTCTGATTCTTTCGTTTATACTTTGTTTTGGAGATAGTCTTGTAGATTTTGCCTGATTTGGTTTTGAAAGTAGTTAAGATTATAGAAAAGCAGCATTACCCAGAGCTTGTTTTCTTTTCTTTTTACTTTCTTAGTATGCATCAATTGTACAACACAATGGATTTCCTTATAATATTTTTATACATGTATATAATGTAGTTGGGTCATATTCAACTCCTTTTATCCCTTGTCTCCCTTCCTATTCCTGTTGATCTCCTTCCTCTTCTCAAATGTCCCCTGTTTACTCTCATGTAATTTTATTTTTTCTTATTAATTTATTATTTTTATTATTAAGGACTTGTACAAAGGGGTCAAAATTCATAAGTCAAGTTATGAAAATAATGCTTTTTGGTCAGTGTCTCTCCTTCCCTTGCTCCCTCCCATTTTCCCCTCCTACGCTACCTTCAAATTACATAGTTCACTTTTTACATAATGTACACTGAGTGTATGTGTTTGTGTTGTTGTTGTTGTTGTAAGGGGTCTGGGCATGCCCATTACCTGGGAGGCAGGTGATTGTGTGTGTGTGTGGGGGGGGGTTCTTCTCCCAGCATGAAGACAAGATGCCAGACCCTACCATCCACCATGTGGCCAATATGGCCCTGGCCAGGCTAGCACTCTACCACTTTGAGCCACAGTTTTACTTCCAGATTTTGGGGGTTAATTGGAGATAAGAGTCTCACGAACATTCCTGCCTGGGCTGGGTTTGAACTGTAATCTTCAGATCTCAGACTTCTCAGTAGCTAGGATTATAGGTGTGAGCCACCAGTGCCTAGCTTATGCATATTGAATATAATTATTACATTTGCTCACCTTCCTCCCTTCATTCCTGTGCCCCAACCCCACTTTACTCACCCCCCAAAATGTGTTTCTGCTTCCTGGTATTTGTTTTAATAAATAGTACTTTTGTTGTTCAGAGGAGTTATGCTTTTGAATTTTTCTCCTAGACACATGAAGAAATGTTCAACAAATCAAAACCACATTGAGATTCCATTATCAAGAAAACAAATAGTAACAGATGCTGGGGGGATGTGGCCAAAAGGGAACACTACTACACTGTTGATAGGAAGGTAAGCTGGTTCAACCACTCTGGAAAGGAGTATGGTGGTTCCTCAAAAGACTAAACATAGAACTCCTCTATGATCCAACAATCCCACTCCTGGGATTTATCCAAATGATCAAAGCAAGGCCACACTAAAGCTACCAGCACAACTATGTTTATCACAGCATTATTTACCATAGCTAAGATATGGAACCAACCCAGATGCTTCTCAATAGATGAATGGATCAAGAAAATGTGGTATATATACACAATGGAATTTTATGCTTCTATCAGGAAGAATGGTATCTCCCCTTTTGTAATGAAATGGAAAGACCTGGAGAAAATCATATTGAGATAAACCAGACCCAAAGAAACATAGGCTCTATGGTTTCCCTCATTTGTAATAATTAGTATATTCCTAGGATAGTCCAGGCAAAGAATCATAATAGCTCATTAGCTATGTACCTATGACCATACAAAATGATGCTAACTGAAATGAACTCCATGACATGGAAACAACAGGTCTTTTTTTTTTTTAGTTGTTGACCTTGTCACCAATGTATTGCATCTAGTTCTTTCTTTTTATTTTATTTGTATTTTTTCCATTGGTTTATCCTTGGCAATCACTACTTTTGTTTCTGGTACCCTATGTCTTGTATATACATTTATCTGCTTTAGGGAAGGGAAGGGGGAAAACAAACTGCTGAAACTGAAGCTGGATAGACTAGGAAAAATGCGTATGGTCAACTAACAGCAGGTACAGGAAATACTCCTTTATGCACTTCCCTTAAGATTAAGGGAACAAAAGTCATTTGGGGGGAAATGGAACAGGATAATTTATGGAAACAGAGGCCTGGTGTAGGCAATTCAGGAATATGGTATCTAAAAACTTAGAAATGCTATCTTTGCTTCAAAGAACAACAGCTGAATGCATTCTTTCCTAATGGATGCATTTTTCACCCAAAAATTCACAACTATGCATATCCTTCCTGACAGGATGCCCCAAAATGCAGACAGCAGGATGTCTCCTTGTTTCAAGGATAAGGATCTGTTTTATGGCAGGATACATTCTTGCCTGGAAACTCAGAGAATAACACCAGGTGTAGTTAAAGCAAAGACAAAGCACCTGGCTTTGCATAACTTAAAACTGTTAGGTTTTTAAAAAGAGGTAGTAAGAACTGCACCAAGCATGTGGTCTTCAGGTAAGGGGTAGGTTTATTCAGTAGACCTGCTGGGACCAGGCAAGGTTGGCACTCCACGCGGCTGGCAAAAGAGACCATCTGGCCCCAGGTTAGGCCTTATATAGGGTAGGGGGCGGGGAAGGGTGTGTCCAGGTAAAGGGAAGTGGGATCAGGTGGGAGAAAGGTGTGGCCACATCAGGTTAAGATGTGACCTCAGCGGATGCGGATGTGACCTCTGCCAGGTGTCCCAGTTGCCTAGGTAACTCAGGTACTGGGCGAGGTCTGTTCGCTGTCCATGAATGGACCTTACAAAAACCAGCCCCCCTGCCTTTACCCTATAAATACCCAACAGCCCAAGGAACTGGGTGTCTCTTTGTCTGTGTCTGTGTCTGTGTCTTTGAGTCCATATGAGAGTACCCACACTCTGCTAGAGTGTGCCCCTACCCTTCTGTTTGACTGCTTTTTTTGTCTGTTTCCTTGCTTGTTTACTTAATAAAGCTCTGCCAAGTTTTCTTACCATTGTGACTTGTCCAGAAATCCTTATTCTGTGATCGAAGTCAAGAACTCTTAAGTGAAGAGTTCCTATATTTAAAGGGGAGCTTCACTAAGCCTCACCTCTGTCTGGTGACAAAACAAGGACAAAGGATGACCCATTGTAACAATGATACTCACCATCACGATGTCGGAAATGAACTTTACACCTTGAGTGGGGGCTAGAGTGGGAAGGGAAGGGAGGTAGGAGAAAAACAAGCAAGTGAGTAACAATTTTCAATAAGAAACGTACTCATTACCTTACTCATGTAACTGTAACCCATTTGTACAGCACCTTTACAACAACAAAAATAATATATATACCTCCCTTTTGCCAGTTTGTGTATAAGTACATTGAGCCTTGTATATGTTATTATGCATATTTTAGATCTAGCTTCCATATATCTTTTTTTTTAACCTGGATTCCTCATAGGAGAGAAAACATGTGATACTTGTCTTTCTGAATTTGGCTTATTTTTCTTAACAGGAACATAATTAGTTCCATACATTTTCCTGCAAATGACATGCCTTCATTCTTTTTTTTATGACATTCTGTTGTAGATCAGATTTTATTTATCTATTAATCTGTTGCACCCAGGTAGATTCCACAGTTTGGCTGCTATAAACATGAGTGTGCAGGGGTCTCTATCATGTGCTGGCTTCCATTCCTCTGGGAGCCGACCCCAAGGTTGTTGCAAGGTAAATCATTCCAGTAGCCACACTTTAAAATATAGACTATTGGAGTCTTTATTATACAGTTAACAGGCTGCAGGCCGCCAGCTGTTACAAGGGCCTGCAGCATGCAAATGCACATAACACAGCTAGGAAACATGATAAAGAGGAAAGAACTAACAAGAACAATACCAACAAGCCGATTCAGCTCCAATGGAGAGCTGAATTGGGATGCCATGATGCCTGGACACGAGCCAGGAGACAGGACACAGGACACAATCATGGAGACACAAGTGGCATGGAGTCCAGCAGCTAGGCTCATCCAGGCCTAAACAGGTCAGAGCAGGGGGCAGATCCTCAGGAAATTCCCAGTCCCAGGCACTGGACTGACAGATTCAGTAACCTATCAGCCAAGTGCCTGCCCCTGCCTCCAGGGGTCCGGGCATGCCCATTACCTGGGAGGCAGGTGATGGGGGTGGGGTTTCCTTCCCCCAGCACGAAGACAAGATGCCAGACCCTACCATCCACCATGTGGCCAATATGGCAGCCAGCCAGACCTGGCCTCCTTACTTCAAGGTGATATAGCAAAATTCTATAGTATTCTATTGTTAGTTCCTTGTGAGCTTCCTTACTGATTTCCATAGTGGCTTCACAAATTTACATTCCCATTAATGGTGCATAAGAATTCCTTCTTCCTTCACTGGGATTTGTTATGTTTGTTTTGTTGTGTTTTTTTTTTTTATGACTTACATTCTGACTGGTGTGTGTGTGTGTGTGTGTGTGTGTGTGTGGTGTCCTCATGGGGGCCAGGACCAGGGTAGTACAGTTCCTGAGCTTTTATACTGAAGACTAGCCTTTATACCACTTGAGCCACAGTTCCACTTTCTTGAGATTTTGCTAGTTAATTGGTGATAAGAATCTCAGACTTGCTTGCCTGGCCTGACTTCAAACTGCAATTCTCAGATCTCAGCTTCCTGAATAGCTAGGATTACAGATGTGAGCACTGGGATTGTTTTAATTTGTATTTTCTTACAAGGATGTCAAACATTTATTTATGTTTTACTGGCAATCTCTCTCTCTTTCTCTCTCTCTCTCTCTCTCTCTCTCTCTCTCTCATACACACACACACACACACACATACATACACACCCTTTCTCTATCTCTGTTTCCATCTCTATCTATCTGTTCCCCCCCCTTTCTCTCTCTCCTTCCTGTTAAAATCATTTACCCAATTTATTGACTGTATTATTTGGTGTTTAGCTTTTTTAGTTCTTTATATATTCTGGATATTAATCCCCTGTCAGATGAAAGTCTGACTAAGATTTACTCCCATTCTTCTCTCTGGTGACTATTTTCGCTGATGCTGAACTAAGTTTGGAAATTAGCCTAGGTTGCAATCTCATCTGTGGCTGGGCTATGTTGAACAGATTAGTTAACCCCTCAGAATCTCAGCTTCTTCACAGTACAAGATAACCTTATCTTATAGATACAGATGCTGATTAAATAGGATAATCCATATGCACCTACCAACGCAGAATAAGCTCAAAGCCACAGTTGTGGCTGCTATTAGTTAAAGGGAAAAGTCCATTTTCTAGCCCTGTTGTAAACTGCTTATTGAATGAAAATTTGCTTATATTATTCTTGCCTCACTTTGTATGCTTCCTACTGTAGGAGTAAAAGCTACACAGCTCTGGCAAGCTACATATCTGAGTCCTTTTCCTTCTTTCCGTTGCACTAATTATTCTTATTCTCTACCCCAGGCCTCACAGAACTGCGGGTAGGTGACATGAGATGACCTAGTTAGAAGTGACTTGAACAAGGTTTCCAGCACTATCTGAAGTGACAAGGATTATTGCTGGGATATGGACACTTACTCTATTTGGACTTGGAATCCTATCATATGTGACACTTACAAATTGGCTTTCTTTTTTACATAATCTTATTCATTTAATATTTCTCTGTGTCTTTTCATGGGTTGATAATTCATTTTTGCTTATAAATGGCATTCTATTGCCCAGATTGCTATAGTTTATCTAGTCACCTATTGAACATTGATAATTACTCCTTTGTCTGTGACCCTTCCCCTCTCTAAGGTTTTATTTTTTTTCCTTCTGTGTTATCTTTCATTGTTAGCAGTAGCTAATAGCTTTGTCAATCGTGGTGGAGAGAATCATTTTCCCTAAGAGACTGTCAGCCTGAGGCACTGGAAGCAATTGTTGTTCTTCTACACTTGGATATCAAGGAAGGAATTACATGTGTTCTGACCATTTTCTGTTCTACAATCAAATGCTTGAGGCTGAGTTATTTATAAGGAAAGAAGTCTCCTTGACTCATCGTGTGAGTCCTGCACTGTCTCTATAGTTTTTCTTTCTTCTTAATGTCATAGAGTTGGAATCATATTATGTATGGTCCTTTTAGACTGGCTTCTTTCACTTAATCAGATGCACTTAATATTTCTCGTTATCTCAGATGGATTGATGGCTCATTTCTTCTTATAAATGATATTCTGCTGTCTGGATTGCAACAGTTTAATTATCTATTTACTTATCAAAATATATTTTGATCACTCCCAAGTGATCAAGATTTATCTATCTACTATAAATATGTTTGTGCTGGTTTGGGATTTGCTCATTTGTGAGGCAGATTCTTGCTACATAGTTTAGGCATGGCAGGAACTCATGATCCTACTGCTGCTTGCCCCTGTATGTTACAGTTACAGACGTGCCCATTGAAGGACTGACCCCTATCCTATTATCCCAGGTCCCTACAGAGGCCAGGCTAAATCCCAGGTATGTGTGAATTTGTTTGATGTGCTGGCAGGGCAATCCACTTAAGCCTAGCTGTAAACATCCCAAATGAAAAGCCCCCACCTCCCTGACCTAGTGGCTTTTTCATTAACCTCTGCCTTCTTGCTCGGACCTCATATAAAAACCCAGCTCCTCTCCTAACTCTCTGGCACAACCTCCAAACTCTCGGGAAGGTCTGTGTCCTTTGTTGTTCTATCTCAATAAACAGTCCTCCAGCCTATTACTTTTCCATTCTCCTCCATTTTCCAACGCCCAACATATCTGGTCTTTGTATTGATAGAAATCTTCACCAGAAGTAGATAAATACTAAGTGAAACTATTATACCAAGCTGTATTTAACTTTGTAAGAAACTACTGAGCTGTCTTTTACAGTGGTTGTACCATTACTCTACACTTTCAAGGCATAGCTGAAGCAGCTGTGCCAGGATGCAGTATTGTTTTCTGTTTTGTTTTGTTTAGTTTTCTTATTTATATGTTGGTACTGGTGCTTGAACTCAGGTCATCTCCCTTGGTCTTTTTATTCACAGCTGTGCTTTTTGCTGATTTATTGGTCATAAGAGTTTCAAGGATTTGTCTGCCTGTCCAAGCAGGCATTCAAACCACAGTCTTCAGATCTCAGCCTGCTATGTAGCTGAGATCAGAGGCCTGGGCCAGCAGTGCCAAGCACCACATTGACTTTTTAGGCAGACAAGTACCTTAATTCCTGGTGCCCAAGGATGCTGAGGTATACTATTGTGACTACAAGCAAGGTGTATAATGATAGTCTATGATATCACAGGGCAAATTCCTTTGCTTTGTGCTCAGTTAACCAAATATACATTATTAGAGGATATATCTAATGAATATGTAACTTAGGGCTGCTGAGAGCTACAAAGTCCCAGAATATGCCTGTAAATACAGGGACAACCTGACTGCATCCTCTTCATGAAAAAGACCCTGGATGCTCACACTATCCAGCTGTCTCTGTCTCCTCTTCCCTGCAGCTACCTGATGCTTCTACTAGTTATTCTTCTTCCTTCCATGCAGCTTTCCTCTTGACTCAGTTTTCCTTGTTTTCTCTCACAATACTTCTCCAATTTCTCAATCTCCCCTCTCTGTATCTATATATCATCTTTGTTTCTTTGTTTCTGTCTCTCTCCCTTTCTCCCTCTCTCCTCTCTCTGTCTCTTTCTGTCTCTGTCTGTCTCTCTCTGTCTCTCTGTGTCTCTCTGTCTCTGTCTCTGTCTGTCTCTCTCTCTCACACACACACATTCTCTCTCTCTCTCCTCTCTCTCTCTCTCTCTCTCTCTCTCTGCTGGAACCCAGGCCTAGTGCATGCTAAGCAAACATGCTACCATTAGCCTATATATGCAACCAGCACTTCTCATCTTTAACAACATTTCCTTCACCTTCCTCCTGAGAGCCCTTTCCATAATTACCCTTGGAGCCTTCACAAGGAACAGTCTGCTCATTCAGAGATTTCAGTTTCACCATGGGGATGCAGCTCATGCTAGTTGGAGCAAAGCCCTGAGTTCAATCCCCAGTGCCACTAGAATGGAAAGAGAAAAGTAAAGAGAGAACTAAAGAAGGGAAGAGGAGACAAAAATGGATGTAAGGAGGGGGACATGGACCTCAGTTTCAAGCAAGTCACTCTTTCAAGACTGTGGCTTTAAAAAAAATGGACTGATCACAATTCTTTGAAATTTTAAGAAGTCTCACAATCCTTTAATTTTACCTCTTCCTCCCAACACCCAGATTGTGTTTTTGTTGTTGTTGTGCTGTGTTTTGGTTTGCCGGACATGGGGCCTGAACTCTGGGCCTGGGCGCTGTCCCTCAGCTCTTCAGTCAAGGCTATGCTCTAGCACTTGAACTGCCATACCACTTCTGGCTTTTTCTGCTTATGTGGTGCTGAGGAATCAAACTCAGGGCCTCATGAATGTGAGGCAAGCACTCTACCACTGAGCCACCTTCCAAGCCCAGATTCTATTCTTTCAATCATATATTTTACAAATCCCAGGGTCTATCTTCCCATCAGACCCTTGTACTTTCTTGTTACTGATTTCTGCTGGGTATACTCTGATGCTGACTGAAGTTCATCCTGCCTTCTCCAAACCTGTCCTAAGCAGCTCTGAGTTGCTGATTAACAGCTGCTGACTGGTTTTGTTTGAAGTCCTACACAGGGACACTCACTGTCACACCTGATACTCACTTCTGGTGGAAGGTCTTACTTTCATACCTCCCCTGATCTTCTAAGTTCCCAGATTCTCTTTCTCATTTAGTCTGGCTAATGAGGCAGCATCTCTCATCTCCCTTCTCCAGTGGAGAAGCTCTTCTGAATTTCTACCTGGTTCTGTTATCCACCAGCTGTCAGGGAGAAAGCCTACTCTCCTCAAGTCGTATTTCTCCTGGGGCTCTGCATGACTCACCTCTCAAGATGTTTGCTCCTATCCTTACCATCTCTTCCCTGAACCATCAATTCTGCCTTCTCCGAGGTGTCCTTTCTGCCATTGTTTAGAAAGAATGTAACCTACACTAAAAAAGCACAAACCCCTGTGTAAACTGGGTGCCAGTGACTCATGACTCATGCGCGTAATCTAAGCTACTCAGGAGGCTACAGTCTGAAGTTCACACTTGGAAGCCAGCTCCAGACAAGAAAAGTCCTTGTGACTCATTTCCAATTAACTATCAAAAAGCCAAGTAAAGGTATTGCTCAAGTAGTATAGTACAAGCCTTGAGTGAAAAAACTAAGACAGTGCCCAGGCCTCATTCAAGTCCCAATACCAACACACAAAAAGAAAGCACATGTAATGAAAACATCTCAGGGATTATTTTGTGTTTATTTCTGGTCAATCATTATCTCCATTGGCAACCAGTAATACTGTCATTTCTATCAGAACTTTGCTTGATTTTAGACTTCATGCTGATGGAATTATATAGCATACATGTTTGGTATCTGCCTTCTTTTGTTTAATAGGATATTTTTGTGATTGATCCATGCTGTTTTGTATCACAGTAGGTCTCAATGTTCATCTAATCTTCTGGTGATGGAGAGTTGAGTTATTTCCAGGGATTGCTCAACTATAAATCAGGCTATCTCTAAACATTCTTATCCAGATATGGATGTACTTTTTTTGTTTTCATTCATTTTTTTCCATTTTGAAAATCTATGGTGAACTTTATGAGGCACAAACAGATAGCCCTTTCACATGGCTGTACCATTTTGCATTCTCTGAAGGGCAAAATAAGAACATTCCACTTGCTTCATTTCCTCCACAGAGTTAGGGTTATCAGACACGTCCACTTATTCCAATTCTATCAATCATAAAGCGTAAACCATAGGGCAAAACATTAGCCCCCAGAGAGATTTGCTATTGTTACTATCAGCTTCAAGTTCACCATGCTTCACTCTTCTTGTCTTAACCTTATTATTATACTCGCTAGCATGGACCATCTCTTTTTAAGCATCATGTCTATCTGGATATCTATTCAAGTATGGGGTTTTCAGCAACCATCTCACCAATACCTTCCATGATATGTGGCAAGTGTGTAATAAGCAGAGTTGTTTTCTGCAACTACCTCGCTTTTAATGCTGTCAGTTTCTGCTTCACGATCTGTCCTTCGAGTTATTCTGTCTCTGTTGCTGCAAGGGGCTTCAAATGTCGCCTTTCTAATAACAATAGATCAACAGGTATGGAACTCCAGGAACCTCCTCCAATTGAGAATCTTGGGAGGAAACGTGGGGTGTGGAGGATACCCTTGCAATTAGAAAAAGAGGCCAGGCGAGCTACACAGCATGACAGGAGCCAGGCACACGCTGACTCTGGGTGCTACAGCCAACTTTATGGTTCAGACGCTCAGGGCTTGCAGCCCCCAGATTCTACTCCCTATTTTTCTCCGCCCCTGCTCACAATGTAGTTAACTAATGGTCACATCATAGTCCTTCCTCACTGGCTTTCCTCGTTCCCACCCCGTGCGGGCTGCTGGCTGGGGAAAGGGAGGCAAGGCGGGAGCGCCAGGCTCAGCATTGCAAGCCTGGTGGGAAGCTGGGCAGGGCCGGGGAAGGCTGGTGGCTCAAGCCTGGCAAGAGGAGGGGAGCCCAGCCCAGGAGGCTTCGGCGATGCTGGAGAATGCATCTTTCGCCAACTGCTGCGAGCCAGGTGGGCTGTCCCGGCGTCCGGGCTGGCGGGACGCAGACCCCGCGCCGCCATCCAGCAGCCCCCGGCTTCCCTGGGTGGCCCCGGCGCTGTCCACGGTGCTCATTATCACCACCGCGGGGGACGTCGTGGGCAACCTTCTAGTTATCCTGTCGGTGCTAAGGAATCGCAAACTCCGGAATGCAGGTGAGCGCCCATCTGTGACAGGACCCCTGCCAGGCCTGGCTGCTCCTCTCCTCAGTCTCCAACACCGTCTTCTCTCCAGCATCTCTTGACTCTGAAGTTAGGGCGAGTTTGGAGATCCCCTAAAGAAGCTCGTTCTGGCGTCTGCCTCTAGCACGTTAGTGCCAGGGTGAAGCAGACAAAGGTTTTGTTTGTTTGTTTGATTTTGTTGGGGGGGCGGGTGCTTTCTTTTTTCAGGATGTGGGGGTTGGGGACACCCGCATGCAGCCATTCTACCTATGGCCTCACCAGCTGATTTGGCCAGCTGGCTATGGGGATATCACTGCCACTGCCCCCTACCAAGCTCTGTAAGTCATACACTAGGTACTTAGAAAACACTGGAATTGTGGGTGAAAGCACAGCACCCATTCTGGTGGCTTTGGGGTCAAAAATCCCATCCCAAGAGTCCTCTGACAGAATGCAAACGCAGACACTGCAAGCCCTGAGAGGGCAAGCACTCCGTTGCTCTTTAAGACTAATTTGCTTTGAGCACAGTTCTCAACCTCCCCCACCCCCAAGACAGAAATGCCCTGAGATTAACTGTGAAAATCAAAACAATAATTTGGCTAAATCATGTTGCAATCCTGGAAATGTTTATCCCTTTCAACTTTCTTTTATTCAGTTCTGCAAGGCAACCAAAGAAGAAATTGGGAAGGAGGGAAGCAAGGAGGGAGGGAGGGATGAAGGGAGGGAGGGAGGGAGGGAGAGAAGAAGGTAGGGAACTCTGTCCTGACAGGTCAGTGAAGATAGCTGCCATTTCAGCCTGGACTGGAGCTCATGGCTGGTTTCTAATTCTGTAATTTCTGATCATAGGCCTTAGGGGGCAACTGAAATATTAATGTGAATTAAAATGGAAAAAAGAACAGCAGCAATCTAATTGTAGGGTTTCGAGAAGCCACTGTACTAGTCCATGTTATCCAGTAAGGGCATTTTAGTAGATAATTATACATGTTTTAGGGGAGGGAGGTCTAGGACTTGGAAAAAAATTTCATATGTCAAGCAAGCTAAAAATAAAAGTGTGTTTCTAGCTGTGGGAAACTTCACATTACCAAGGAGAAATAAGCTAGCTTTCTAACTCAAGTATTTCAATCACCATGGCTAATATTATCTCAAGTACATGTTTCAAGACGTTATTGCAGTCTTGAAGAGAAACACTTAATTAGGAAAGAGCAGGCTGTGATTGAAAACTTGTGTTTAATAGTTTCAATTGTAATGTCCTTTACAGTAGCCCCCAACATTCATTTCCTCCCAGTGAGGCAGGAGGAATGCTGTTCCAGGCTTTTTCCCCAAGAAAGGAGAGAGAAGGGAAGAAGGAAAGGCAGAAGGGAAGATAGGGAGGGAAGAAGGGCCCTTGGACACTGGCTGGCTTGGTACTTGGGAAAGGCCTGTCCAGTTGATGCACCTTGTTCCTGGGTGCAGTTGGATTGGCTACTGCAGGAAAGTGGTAGAGGAAAAGGCTATTGCCTCCTCTGTCCTCTCCTCCTCCCTCCACCTCATGACTGATTTCTGTGATCCTGGCAGCACCCAAAGAAACCTTACTTCCCTGCCCAGGGTAGAGAAGAAACATGCTAACCTAGAAGTACATCCTCCTTTCCCTTTCTATTCTTCCTGTCCTCAGATGTCTGCTACAGCTCAAAACAAAAACTATCTAAAAACATATCTAAATGTCATTCATTGAGCCACATCCATCGTCTATTTTTTTTTGTTATCAAGGGTGGAACTCAGAATTGTGCACATGTAGGCAAGCACTGTACTACTGAGCTATAATGCACAACCCTTAACCAGTTTTTATTTTATATTTTTGTGTCAGTACTGGGGTTTGAACTCAGGATTTTGCACTTTTGCTTGGCTTTTTCTCTTAAGGCTTGTACTCTATGACTTGAACCACATCTCCACTTCCAGCTTTTTCCTGAACTTATCTGCCCTGGCTATGTTTGAACCTCGATCTTTGTATCTCAGCCTACAAAAGAGCTAGGATTACCACCAGTGCTTGGCTTCTTAACAGTCACAATAAATTGTAGCATTAACTTAAACTAAATGACCTTGAATGAGATTTCAAAAGGTAATTAAAAACCTGTAGCACTTTGCATAGTGAGCATACATTTCCCTCTTTATTTGGCTGTCTCTTCCTAAAGCATTCATATTTACTTAAAAAAAAACTGATATCAGACTTTCCCTTCTTACATCTGGCTCCCCAGTTCATGGTTCATTGTATTAAGAAATTAGGGCCTGGCACCTCTGGCTCATACTTGTAACCCTTGTTACTTAGGAGGCTGAGATTTGAAGATCACAGATTAAAGCAAGTCAGGATAGGAAAGCCGTGAGATTCTTATCTGGAACTATAGCTAGAGTGAAAGAGAACTAGCCTTGAGCAAAAATGCTCAGTGATGGTGCCAAGGCCCTGAATTCAAGCCCTAGTACCAGCATACACACATACACACACACACACTAGGACTGTGATGTTGTGAATACATACATTTCACAACCCAAATTCCATTAACGACCTTTATCCCTGGCTCAGTTCTCTATCTGGCTCACACCTATTGTCACTCCCCCTCCAGTCTTTTCCACCTGTTTCTTTTTCTTCAGCTTATTTACACATCAAATATCTTTGTTGTTGGTGGTGGTGGTCATGGGACTTGAACTCAGAGCCTGAGCACTGTCCCTGAGATCTTCTGCTCAAAGCTAGTGCTGTACCACTTTGAACCACACAGACACTTGCAGTTTTCAAGTGGTTAATTGGAGATAATAGGCTCATAGACTTTCCTGACTGGGCTGGCTTTGGACTATGAATGATCCTCAGATCTCAGCCTCCTGAGTAGCTAGGATTATAGGCATGAGCCACCAGCACCCCAGTTCAAGCATCTATCTTCCCTTGGCTTTCTGTCTCACCCTAACCTCATCACCATCTTTAGTGTTCCCTTCTCATGCCGTGTTTGGCTTCCGTGCCAGGAGTGGTGCTGTTGAGCACCTCTGTGCTCCCACTTCCCAGCATCCTGTGTGCCCCCAAGAAAGCAGCCACTTCTTTGTGGTGTTACATTTGTCTCAGTGCTGACCAGACATGTCTTCATTAAAATAAATTGCATACAGAAATATACCAGGAAAGAACGAGACGAGATGTTGCTAAAGATGTAGCACAGACTTCAGTTACAGCTTTCAGCACAAATTCAGTGCAACTTTTGTGGCAGGGAATTGCTTTGAGCACTGAAAGCACGTTCATCACACAGGCAAGCCTGCTGTTGGATTGTTTTTATACAGTTAGAGCTGCTAAGCAGATCCCAGCCATACCACACTTCTCAGAAATTGCCCCTCTGTGACTTCTCTCAGAGAAGGCCCCTCCCAACCTTTCTGGCTTTCCTGAGCCACTTTAAATTGTCTATGAATCATGGTCTTCCAGCCAAGTACCCATAGCTCACACCTATAATCCTAGCTACTCCAGTTGTTTTTTTTGGAGGGGGGTCCGGTCATGGGGCCTGAACTCTGGGCCTGAGCGTGTCCCTCAGCTCTTCAGCTCAAGGCTAGCACTCTACCACTTGAGCCACAGCGCCACTTCCGGCTTTTTTCTTATGTGGTGCTGAAGAATCGAACCCAGGGCCTCAGGCATGCAAGGCAAGCGCTCTACCACTGAGCTAAGTTCCCAGCCCTCCTAGCTACTCCAGGAGGCTAAGATCTGATCATCTCAACTTGAAGTCATCCAAGTAGACAAACTTATCTCCAATGAACTAGCAATAACCCAAAAGTGGGTGGTGTCAGTGGTAGAGCATCAGCCACACAAGAATGAGATGGCCTGAGCTCAAGCCCAAGTACTGGCACAGAGATAGGAAAAGAAAAACAACACAGCCTTCAGTATAGTTAGCACACTGCACTAGCACCAAGAGTGCATATTCTCATTGTCATCTCCAGTCCCCTTTAGCAAAGAGAAGGCAAACCCAGCAGTTCCAGGCTTGCCTGACTGCAGACACAGAGACCCCAGCTTCATAGGTAACAGGAGGTGGTGCCAACAGTGGACTTTCAACATTATGACTGGACAGAGGCTATCTGGGAGGTGTGGTAAGTGAGTAGACCCTGCAGCATGTCGAGGATCTCTCAGTCATGTGAAAGGGCAGAAAAACAGCAGACACTGGGACTGCCCAGGACCATGTGAACGATCTGTTTGCTGAGCACAGGCCCTTGTGCAGGGTCAGTTCTACCAGGACCAGGAAAGCCCCCCCTCCTCCATGTGCCCACCAGCGCTTGGCATCCACACCCTCTCTTATCTGGAACCAGTGCCTGGACACAAGGTGTTTGATGGGTACCCTGCCTGTGTATTTTTTGTACATCCCCAGATAGACTGGAGCAGAGCCTGCAATGTGCTCCCCTTCCTTACTACTTTTCTTTTTAACAAGGAAATGAGCCTTGTCTGTGTAAGTAGAGTGTCCCTGGACAGTAGCACTAAGAAGGCCTAAAGGAAAGTGTTTAGCAGACCCACAGTCCCTGAGCTCCTCCATTCTGGCATTATGCCACCACACCACTCATCCACCCAGACACATGGCTTGTGTCAGACCCCTTGAGGCCTGCTGAGAAGGCTGGATTTGGAGTGCTTGTTATCAGCCCAAGACCAAACGAGGCTACCTTGGATCCCCTCCCTAATGTTTCTGAGCTTTCCAACTTCTGTATTTTGGCCCTGAATACCTTATTATCTCTTCACTGAGCAAAACTGAATACTTTTAAAAATCCCCTAATTATGTCTTTAGCCGAATAATGAGGAGAGCTCTTAATCCCTTTTAATTCCTCCCACAAATCTCTCAGCAGTCCAGGCACATAAAGACTTTCATGTTTAACTGCCTTTATCTCTAAAATGTTGGAGTCTATTCAGATACAATATTCTGCAAAACGCAGAAGAGAATGGGAAGGGGAAGCTTGGAGAAAGCAAATGAAGGTGTGACATTGTCCAAAGAAAGTAGTGTACTCATTACCTGACTGATGAATACAACACCTTGATAATATCAATACAATTATCTTTAAAAACAACCCCAACTCAAAAGATACTGAGTGCAGCCTCTGTTCTTACACTGAAAATATTGCTGAAGAAGTAAAGGAAGTTAAGAAGCCTTAGGGAATTTACCCTCTATAGATCACGCCCTACTTTCTCATTGCCTTTATCCATCACTGCTATTACAGCTTAGATGTACAGCCTCAACATGGATCAGGCTGCATTGTCTGCTTGTGTAAGAAGACACAATAATCTAACTTCACAACCTCATCATCACCTAACTTCACATTCCTCAGGGCCTATCTCTATCATTAAGTAACATAGGAACCTATTTTCTTACTGAGCAGATCCTATCCCCAGTACAACTACTAATATAAAAACAATAATAAAAGGTAATTGTCATGATAAGTGCCAACCATGTATCAGATTCTAATCTCTCCCTTCCCCCTACCTCCTTAAGTGAAAGGAAAAGAAGGATAAATGCTCCACAATCCCGAATCAAAGGGACATCCCTTTCCAACTTTCTCTGTCCTTCCTTAAAGGCAAAGCTGATGGAGTGAACAACCTATAGTGCAGAATTGCCTTCCCACATGTCCCCTGGGGCACTATTCTCTTCTTCCGTACTGGGAGTGACAAAGAAACTCCACACTTTGCTTTCTTGATGCTTCTTTTCCCTGGTTTCTTCTTTCTTACTCTCTCTCTCTCTCTCTGTCTCTCCCTCTGTCTCTCTCTCTGTCTCTCTCAGCAATTCATGCAATCCAACTAATTTGTTCTTATCTAGAAGATAGAAATCACTTTATCATGTCAACTTTAATTCTAATGAGAAATGATTGAATCAACTTTTGTAAATACTCATTATCATTGTTAAGTGATGTGGCAATTGTTTTTTTTATTCTAGTAGGTTGACTAAAGTAAAATACTACTCCTAGAAGAGTTTCCAAATCATCTCTTTGGATTATTCTGGAAGACTGTTATATAATTTCGTACCAGATAATTTTATTGGGTACTTCATATGCTCTGAAATATTTATTTCATCTTTTAAAGGTTGAAATATCACATTTTGTGTACACTGTTGGTTTACTAGAAACAGTTTTGTAAATTAAAGCACAGATTTTTAACTCAATCTTTGGATGAATCATCCTGGCAGCCTAGGGTATTCATAAATAATGCGACTTTGGGAAGAAAATAACTTCTTCCCTCAAGGAATTTGCAAATTTAATTAGAAGCTTACTTTAAATACATTGCTTTAGTATAGGTAAGGAAATCAAATATTTAAATAATCTGCTCAATTTTTTTCAAATTTGCTTATCCTCAGAATATAATTAGAATACCTCATATTATTCATTTGGAGATTATGATTATTGCTTCTGACCTTTCCCTTACAAAATCCTATTTAAAGGGAAAAACATTATTGGATGGAGGCAGTCCTGTTGCAAGGAGCTTGGTGATTTTACCCAGTGCCTGGATAATTGTCCTGCCAGCTCAGTCCGTTTCTTCCACTGTCCACAGCCCCATTCTGGTGTAGGAATCCCCCACATTCCCACCACTTTTCAGGCTTTGCTTTCACTCCAGTAGATGGCCCCTCTTCGTGTGTGTGTGTGTGTGTGTGTGTGTGTGTGTGTGTGTGTGTCTCCATAGAGGGAGCCATATCCCATCTATCAGTCTTCCCTGCATAAGTGTGGTCAGCACTCAATTATTGTGTTACATATTTAGATAAATGGAAGGATGAAATAAGTCAATTCACTAGAAACTTTACTTTGCTAGCAGTGAACGATCACTTGTTGTCTTTCTTGTTATAGCCCTTATTGAATCTTGCTTTTATTTGTCTCCTTTAGAAGCCCAGTAGTAGCTCAAAAGGTGGAGGCAGCAACAAGAAGAACAGTAAAAGTGAGACTTTAACATCAGTTTTGCAGGATTTGGAGCCTCATCGTAGGCACACTCTCTGAAATTACAACACAGTTTTTTACCTAGCTCATGGAGATCTTCCCCCTCAGTTTCTCATTGGTACAAGAAATATGAGTTTCACATTCTCTCCCAGACATCACCTAAGTTACTTTCTTTTTTTTTATTTATTTTATTTTATTTGTGAACATACTGTACAGAGGGGTTACAATTGCATGGGCAGGATAATGCGTACATTTCTTACCAAGCATTGCAGCCTCCTCCTTTGTTTACCCTTCCCATCCCTTCCCAGCCTCCCCCCTCCCCCATCCCAATCCTTCTCCTTCCCCCCCCCCTTCCCCCCCGTCCCCCCCCCCGCACCGACGTTGTAAAGCTCGTTTTGGACATGACAACTTGTACTTCTCATTGTTGCATCAGATCCACCTGTATACTTAAACAACTGGTTTTCCACAACTATGTTTATTGCAGCATTATTTACCATAGCTAAGATATGGAATCAACCCAGATGCCCCTCAGTAGATGAATGGATCAAGAAAATGTGGTATATATACACAATGGAATTCTATGCCTCCATCAGAAAGAATGACATTGCCCCATTTGTTAGGAAATGGAAAAACTTGGAAAAAATTATATTAAGTGAAGTAAGCCAGGCCCAAAGAAACATAGGTCCCATGGTTTCCCTTATTTGCAATATCTAGTATATGTACGAGTCAAGCGGAAAAGGTCAGATAATGTGATGTCAGGAAAATGAACCCTTAGATATGTATTTTAATGTTTTTTCTTTCATACATGTGTTTCTAACGCATTTATAAGATTATCTCTTTGTTGCTTTGTATGTCCCTCCCCCACAGTATAACCCCTGCTTTCACTATATTTGATGTCACTAAGTTACTTTCTATTGGGTAATTCTACTACATGTAACAGTTGAGGTTGGCTGAATTTAAGAACTGGGCTTTCAGTTGTCTTCATTTGTCTTTATTCTCCTGTGGCAGGAATGCTTGTATGCTTTCTAGCACATATGTACTTTCTACCTACTGTCTCTCTCTCTCTCTCTCTTTTTTTTGCAGTCCATTCTTCTTCCTAATCTTCCTGGTCCCCTTCTAATCCTGTTTATCTACAGGCTTCCCAGTGCATGAACATTGTCACATCCACAAGTCACTATGCAAACAATTGACTGGTAATGGTATCATCACTGACTTTATTTCTACCACCAGGGCCCAAGGCTCTGGCACAGTCAGAAATACTGCCTAGTAGATATTCTGCAATGTTTGTTGAGTAAATGACTCAATGGTATCTGTTTCTATTTTGTTATTTAGTTCAATGACCAGAAATGATTTAAATTCAACTACATTCTCTTGCACACAGAAGGTGGGTATAGGGAAGAGAGGCAAGTGTTGCACAGTTTTATATTTCATAATTCACCTATTTGATAAAGAATAGACAGCTCAGCATTGACTACTTCTTTCCTAAAGTACCAGATTGTCCTTAGGAAATGGAATTCCCAAGATGATGCCCTACTGTGACTAGTGCAGAGTAAATTCTCTCTGCGAATAAGTAATCGAAATTCCACAAAGGAAGAGAGAAGAAGCGGTGGCAGTTGTGGGTGTTTAAGTATGTGCTTTGCATATGAATACCAGAAGGGATTCCATATTATTGAACAAAATGCTGTTGTGGAAGCCTCTTCCCACTAACAATCCTGTCTGATGGAGGCTTATGGAAATGAGGCATGCCACAATGTGTGACATAAATATTCATGAAAAGCCTGTGCCCTAGGTGATGGGCCAAGCAGAGTTGTGTGTTTGCTGATTGATTTCTCACCTGGCCAAGGAAGGAATGGATGCAGAATTGGGTCTAGTGATGACTCTTGTCCAGACAGGAACTGACTTTTTACAGATGGGAGACAAAACATGAATTGTATTCACCTAATTTGGATTCATGCCAAGAAAGCCCGGGGATGCTGGAGCAGATGATTGTACAGCAGGAATGGTTGATTTCAGCCTTTCAGGAACAGCCAGAATAATCAGGGAGAGTAATTGAATCACTTTCCACATGGAGCCGAATGTGTTCTTCTCACTATTTACAAGCTGTTTGCCAGCCTCCAGGGCATTATTAGGGGATGAGCCACAGGAACACAGCAGAGCTTGACTGGGCTTTCCCAGGGAAACAGCTGGGTGAGCTGGCACCAGCTCCTAGCCACTCCTGACTTCCTCAGCATGGGCTTGCCAGTGCCAAGAGCTTGCTGGCTGCACGTTCAGGAGTCAGTAGGTTTTGTGTTTCCTATGTTGGAAAGAAATGTTGTCTTCATAGAAACAATCATATGGAGTAGGGGTAGGAGTGGGGACACAGAGGGGGCCAAAGAAGAGGAGGAACCAGCTCTGATGACAGAACAGCCAGTCACAGAGAAAGAAGTTCAATAAGTTTTCCACATTCCCATGGCCAAACATGAGCAGAACTAGGGTTGTCCTGGGTTGCTTGAACTTTCAACATGTCCTCCAGATATTTAAAATTCCATGGCAAGAAGTAGTTTGGCTCTTGACTCACCTCAAGCCAGCAAGTTTACGACAGAGATCTTTCTTTCCCTGGGAACCAAGGAAACCAGGGACCAACCTAAGCAAGTGAGCCTCAGCCTATGGTCAGAGAGAGCCAACAAGGCTACCAGTCAGACAGAAATGTCACAGATACATGCATTTCTTACCTTAACATTAACAACGAGAAGGAAAACAAATGTTTTTGGTTTGTTGGTTTGTTTGTTCTTTTAACACATTATTCACTAGCCCTTTAAATGATAGAGTGTTGGGAGGAATTGGCAGAATTCTTCCCCAGTGGCACCACCCTACTACAGTATCTCCAAGGACAAGGACACCTGTCTCTCACAAGTATTCCAACTGTCCATATAACTAATGGTGACTAGGAGATGGATTTTTTTTTCTCTGATCATTGAAGAATTAAAAGGCAGTAAAGTCTTTAAAGCAAACAGTAAATTTATTTGAAAGGAAAAGGAAAATCATGAAAGCAAAGACATGAGACTTTCCATTAAAAGAGAGGGCCCCAAAAAGAGTCCAGGGGAGTCTTCTTTCAAAGCAGTTATATAGTATTGGGCTCCTCCCATATTTCCTCCTCTGAGCTTTGTGTTGTTTGCTTGATGACTTGTGCATTTGCAGCCCAAGCTCCTTTTATTAATTCAGCAGGCACCTTGGGCACTACTAGTAAGACTTTGAGCAGGAACTCACAACTTATGCAAAGAAGGATTGGGGTAGGAGCTGAAGACACTATGGGAACAAGAAGAGCCATGATGCAGCACACGTTATCTGCCATGTGTTACCTACCATTTTTAATCCCTGTATACCTACTGTTTTCCCTATTTCCCCTCAGAATCTCCATTCTATTCAGTTGTACCCCATCTCCCCAGTACCTCCCCTGACTCTGGACACAGGAGTAACTCCTCAGAATTGTGTGTGTGTGTGTGTGTGAAAGATTTGTTGTGGAATTGCCCAATGGCTTCTGAGTCTAGAAGAACCACTTCCAGACCCCTGCTTGTTAGTCTCCCAGGTTCCCAGTCCTACAGCTCTCCATGATCTTTTCTGAGACATGATGAGAAGGTATATTGAGACAGGGGGTGTGGGAGGCCGGAGGTAGCTTTTCTCACCCCATGGGTTAACATGTGCAAGCTTGGAGTCTGCTTCAGAGAAAGTCCAAATTCTTAGCAAGATGAATCAAACCTCCCTTTCTCATTAACTTTAGGCATCAGCCCACAGCCTGAGCTCTCAGGTTGAGACTGTTTCCATCTCCCTGAGGGTCACAGCAGCCTCCCTGGAATAAGGACAGATCATGATGGCAGTAGAACCTCTGTATTTTTGCCAGCCTGAAAGTTTCTCCTGTAAATTCATTCCACTTGCCTGTGTAGTCACTTGCCCTAAGGCTTGCAGCTTGCACATATGCCTGGTGCCGAGGGTGTTGTGACAACCCTTGCTAGGGCATAGTCTGCTATCGTTTTGAGTATACAGTGCATGCTCCAAAAGTAAAGGCCCTGTGAATGAAACAAATACATTAAGAAGGAGCTGCTTCCTGGACATTGGTGGCTCACACCTGTAATCCTAGCTACTTAAGAGGCTGAGATCTGAGATTGAAGTTTGAAGCTAGCCCAGAAAAAGAAGTGAGGAGACTTATCTCCAACTAACAAACAAAAAGCAAGATATGGAGGTGTTCTTCGAGGGGAAAAAAAAGCCAAGCAAAATTTTAAACTCTAAGATGCAAACACACACACACACACACACACACACACACACACACACAGACAGACAGACACATACACACACACATAAAGAGAAACTGTTCATACCATGAGCTTCCTTGCTTCCTCTCAGGTCCTCAGTGCTTTATTCACAAGTCAGGGTTAGTTTTAGTTTTAGACAGCAAAGCTTATAGGGAAAGTACTGATCTTTTGGAACTCAACTCTACTCAATCCCAGACATGCCTAAAGTACACCAACTAATAGCTATATGGTTTCCTGAGGCTCTGGGAGGTTGGCTAAGCTTGATGATGCTGCAGAGGGCTGGAGCCTACCCAGGACTGAGGCAGTTCAGGAAGACCATGAATGTGCAACATGGTAGGAGGTTTCCCTCCAGACCGTGGGGCAGGGAGCTTCTTCAACCCCTCTTCAGCCCATCTGGATTCTGCCACTCCAGGCACTTGTCAACATGCCACACGGGCAGATGTGTGGGCCCAGGACGAGGCATACCAGGAATTTCATGTATTCCAGAACATACACATACCTCCTGCTCTGAAAACCATACTTTCATTCCAGAGGCAAAATGCAATTGGAATCTAACGAAGTAACTTTGAAACACTTGGCAAGTAGGCTGTGAAACACAGAGAAGATGCCAAAGGAGACTTACCAGAGATGTTCAGGAAAGCACCCTCTCAGACTCTCTTCCTCCTCCAGAATCCATGCTGGAGCTTAATGGGTGCCACGTCCCTGTGCATGTGAGCCCATTGTGGAAACAATTGTTGTTTGAGAGCACCTACTCTTTCCCTGAGCACTGGGCATCATTAGCCCATTCTCCAAGCTATTCTGCAAGGTGGCTATCATTATCCTCCCTTTTGCAAATGACAAAGGTGAGCCTTTGAGAGCTTAATGACTCACCAATAAAGGGTAGCAGAGAGGTAATGTGAGTCCTCAGTACTAGAAACATATTTGCTTCCTACCGCCAGTGTGGAAAGGAGCTTGGTGAAGGCTAAATTTCCTATGGAGTAGAAATCGTGAATTTTCTGCTGACTCCTTCTCTCTGTTTCCCTGCTTAGGTAACTTATTCTTGGTGAGTCTGGCAATGGCTGACCTGGTGGTAGCCTTGTATCCCTACCCAGTGATCCTCCTGGCCATCTTCTATGGCGGCTGGGCCCTGGGCGAGCTGCACTGCAAGGCCAGTGCCTTTGTGATGGGCCTGAGCGTCATCGGCTCCGTCTTTAACATCACTGCCATTGCCATCAACCGCTATTGCTACATCTGCCACAGCGGGGCCTACCACCGGCTCTGCGGGTATGGGCACGTCCCCCTCTATGTCGGCCTCATCTGGCTGCTCACCCTGGTGGCATTAGTCCCCAACTTCTTCGTGGGGTCCCTGGAATACGACCCGCGCATTTATTCCTGTACCTTCATCCAAACGGCCAGCGCCCAGTACACGGCGGCGGTGGTGGTCGTGCACTTCCTGCTGCCCGTCGCGGTGGTGGCCTTCTGCTACCTGCGCATCTGGGCGCTCGTGCTGCAGGCTCGCAGGAGGGCCACATCGGAGAGGAGGCCGCGCCTGAGGCCCAGCGACGTGCGGAGCTTTCTCACCATGTTTGCCGTGTTCGTGATCTTTGCCATCTGCTGGGCCCCTCTTAACTGCATCGGCCTGGCTGTGGCCATCGACCCAGAAGAGCTGGCTGCCCAGGTCCCCGAAGAGCTCTTTGTCACTAGCTACTTCCTGGCGTATTTCAACAGCTGCCTTAACGCCATCGTGTACGGGCTCCTGAACCAGAACTTCCGCAGGGAATACAGGCGGATCCTCTCCGCGCTCCGGTGCCCGCGCCGCGGTGCCCGTAGCGCCTCCTGCCTCGGTCTCACCCAGGGCGCACGGAGCCCAGCCCCAGCCTCCGAGCCTGCACAGCCCCCGGCCCAGCCTGCTGCTCCAGCCTGCATCTGAAGAACGCCAGTGACAAACTCATGAAAAGGCGGAACGGAAGTGCGATGCTGTCCTGTTTGCATCCCTACCCGCATCTCTGCAAACGCCCGGTGTGCGGTGTGGAGCCGCCCTCCAGGGCCCTGGGTTATGGCCGGTCAGGAGACGCCCTAAGGCCAGCCCTTTCGGTGGGACCTCCGGTACCTACAGGACCAAAGAAGGAGTGTGAGAAAGTGCTGGAACACAAGGTCCGTTCTTTCCCACAACGAAGCCCTTTATTCTTCCTGCCTTGGCCTGCTTGATGATCCACCCTGTGCTGGGCGACAGCGCGGGCCTCTTCCCGCAGCTGCGCCGAGGCTCTGGCTCTGCAGAGTGGGAAGGTGGGTGAGACGGCGGCAGAGGGCAAGGTACTTGCACACGACCGCCCTAGACTCCGCACACCGCCCTTTCTCTCCCTGCCCCTCCCACTTCCTCTGTTCCTCCCCTATTTCAGGCAACTGGAGCACAAAGTCTGTCTATTCGAGTTCCCGCGACTTGGGGCAAGTCACATATCTTTTCATTCATCGATTCTTTGTTCATCTTACAGTGGGGATCACAATAGTCTCTACCCCCCCACCCGGGGTCACTGAGAACATTCATGGGCTAATACACCTGGAAAGAACAGTGTTGACACAAGTCGAGTACTCACTAAGCAGATTAGCTTTTAAAATTCTAACCTTATAAAGTGAAAGATACTCCAACCCAAAACACTGGTGGCTCATGCCTCGAATCCTAGCTTCTCGGGAAGCTAAGATCTAAGATTACAGTTGGAAGCCAGAGAATAATCTGCTCAACACTATCTCCAAAATAATCAGCGAAAATCCAGGTTTGAAGTGTACCTCAAAAGTTAGGGCACAGGGCAGCAAGCAAAGTCAAGCAGGTAACAGGCTCCAAACTGAGTTCAAATCCAATAACCCCAATACTTACAATTTAAAAATAAATGATTTCAAAGGAGATAAATCACATACAAAGACAATGAGAAGAGAGATGATTCAGGTGGGGGTAGGGTGGTGTACCCCAACTCTGTTTTTATGATTGTCTATCAAAATCTGATGTCTTCATTTGGCACTTTATTAAGCTTCCCTCCACCCTTTTCTTTTCTTTTCTTTTTCCGGTCATGATACTTGAACTCTGAGCCTGGGCGCTGTCCCTCAGCTCTTCAGCTCAAGGCTAGTGCTCTGCCACTTGAAGCATAGCACCACTTCTGTTTTATTTTTTTGTGGTAGTTAATTGGAGATAAGAGTCTCACAGACTTTCCTGCCCAGGCTGGCTCTGAACCATGGTCCTCAGCTCTCAGCCCCCTGAGTAGCTAGGATTACAAGCATAAGCTACCAGTGCCCGGCTTATTAAGCTTTTTTAAAAATTAAATTATTAATTGAGTACCCTTCGGAAGCTTGGGCCAGAAGGAGAAATGAAAAACTAATTGCCTGCCCTCCAGGACATCAGAGTCCATTGATATATTAGTATCAGGAAAAATCTTTGTCACTGTGGCAAATGCCTGTTATGCATAATCACATTAATCCCTCTTGAAACCTTTGGAAATAGAATGGCAGTCTATGCTCATGGTAAGATACTGGAGCTCAAAGAAGGCAAATAGTCTTCACAGAGCTGTTAAGTTCAGAGCAAGGTGTGGAGCACAAGTCTGCTGCTGGCAGCACTCCACTT